>NC_056628.2:29513827-29813827 GCF_002870075.4 Lactuca sativa
TAACAAAACACTTATCTTTTGATTTAGGTTTGAGAATAAAAGAGCTTGGACCAATAATGTGTTGCTAATTAGTTCTTTGAAATCTCTGTAAATCCTATCAAGAAGGATTAACATTTCTTTGATGAAGTTTGTGTTTCCATCGCATGTTAAGTTGATAAAAACAAGGTACGTCTTCATAAATTTTTTATAGCTATATGAATCTATCACTTGCTTTGTTGTTTTCACACCTCCTCTATATCTAAAACCAGATATTGAGATTCAATATGTTTGTTTGAACTTTGGGAGTTCTAAGAAAATTTTAGTACGTTTTGAAGTGAGTGTTGTTTCATTGTGTTCCTCAGGATGTATAGAAGCTAGAGGATCTGAATAATCGTCAAGAAGAAGCACACCTGGTAAGCGTCGTCTTGGTACTCTCTCTCTCCCCCTCTTATTGTTAGCCTCTTCTTCTATTGAGTAATTTTAGAAACCATCATTAAGAGAGAAATATTTTAGTATGCTAAAACAAATTTGTTTTCTCTCACAATTCTGACGAAATTTTGAAGCTATTATTGAGAAAGTGATGTTGTATTACAAATTTTTGAAGCTGTTATAGTCTAGAGAATGGTTCGAGCTTATATGTCTATTAAAGTATTGGTTTATGATTCTTTTCAAGGTGTAATCACATTTATATTGTAAATTTTTATTTTCAGGGTATGCAACTTAGGTAGAAGATTCTACATATAAGAGTCAAGAGGTAGGTTTTTCTCTTGCTGGTAACATGAATTCTTGATCACTTTGTTATTTGAACTTCAATGACTTAAATGTACCTACGCTATAGTGGAAATAAGGTGTTTTGTTGTTTGGTTTTCATCATTACCCTTTAACTTTATTGTAAGTTTAAACTTTGGTTAACAATTTAATACTTAATTAGGTGTTTGTTACCTCTTGCAGTAATTGGGGGGTAAATATGAGGGGTTAATAATAAGCTAGAAGTAAATTTTCATTTGAATCTACTTATGCGTTTTCGTATAAGCATTTTGTATATATTTATCACACCAACTTTTGCATTTACATTACATATTGCAAGTAGATATGTGTGGCATTTTCACTTTACCATGGCATTTTCACCAAGAGGATAGTATGTGTAGGTTTGTAAATATAGTAGTGCATTTCCAATCACCAACACTGATGAAGATTGCTCATATTGTAAGGGGTTGTTTAATTTCATGAGTCTTTATTATTATATGGAGTTCAATATTAGGAATTCTCTCTTTAATATTATTAGAAGGGCTAAATGCAAAAGATGACAATGGTTTTAACAATTCTATTAGCATTCGTACCTTTACTTAATCTTTTTATGGTACTTTATTGTTAAATCAAGAAGTAATATTTTGTTTTGACTACATATTACACAAGCATCAGCTATGCATGATGGGTGGATAGTACCATATATTGGACCAAATTCGATGAAAACATTCAGTGATATCAACAACTCAAGACATTGTAAAGATTATATGATGATTCCATCGTAACTTCTAAATTCTCTTTGATTAACAACTTTACTATTTCTGTTTATTCCACCAATGATTTTTCCTTTTTCTGAATTACTTGTCATCATCCCTCTAAAAAATTACTTTATTGTGGCCATATTAATATATGTTTATTCGTTGCTTTGCACAATCATGATGTAGTTTTTGATAAAAGATAGACAATGCTTATTTAGTTCAAGTGATTTTATCATTATTTACTCAATCTAAGGTGAAGGAAAACACCATCATAATAGTTATTTACTAACTTTACCAATGTTCTCTAATATACTGTTTGTTTGATAAAATGAGCGAAGTAATATATTTTTGAATAACAAGTATAATAGCGTGAATATACTAACTAACAAATCATTCAATTTACCAAACACATAATATAAGCATTATAAATTTTTAAAAAAAAAAGTACATATAAATATTACAGTCTTAACTAAACCATAAGCAAAAATTGTAAATTTGGTCTCCATGGTATCCCTACAGCAAAATGCTCATTCAAAAAAAAAAAAATGAAGGTTTAAAATTCATGTTTCTTAAACGAACTACATAGTTATTGTAAGTATTGATATAAAAATTATATTTTATAAAACATATTAAAGCTAAGGAAAATATTATATAAATTAAAAAGGTCTTTGATATTTAATCATTAGAAATCTTTTTGATTGCTACGATGACGATAGGTTTTAAAAAGTAAGAATTATATTAAGAAAAATATTGAGCCAAGACAAACGGAGACAAATGAAAAATGAAAATTTTCGGCTTATTGTATTTCATGGTGTTAAAACAAATATTGACAAATATGAAAGGTGATTAGCTCAAACCATAATAACTTAGATCATAGATGACCTCCCCTTCAAATAACATACTATGAAATATCATAAAGCAAGTCCAAAATAAATTATCTTAAGGATTTTTGTACTCGTCGCTTAGCACGGGTAAACGGTTAGTATATATATATATATATATATATATATATATATATATATATATATATATATATATATATATATATATATATATATACTAGTTGTGAGACCCGTATATTATACGGGTTGATTAAAACAAAATGTTAAGTACGAACGATTAAATAAAAAATTTATTTGAATTTGAAATTGAAATAAGTGAAAATTATCAGAAAAAAACATGCAAAAAATAAATAAATTAAAATTATGTGTTTAGTGTGTACTAAACGGATTAATTATAACAAAATGTTAAACATAAAGGTTTAAACTGTAAATTTATTTGAAACTGAATTTGAAATTAATACTTTATGGTAGGTTTAATTTATGGAAACTAAATTAATGATATATTGAAAATAAAAATTAAAGTAATGACAAGTGGAAAATAAATATATCTCAAATTATGACAAAATGACATGTGGTTGATTTTATGAAAGAATGATATGTGGCAAAAGTCATTTTCATTTACTAGGGTATATATATATATATATATATATATATATATATATATATATATATATATATATATATATATATATATATATATATATATATATATATATATATATATATATATATATATATATATATATATATATATATATATATATATATATATTACCTTTTATTAATTATTGATTTTAAACCACCTCGTCTTATTTCAACTTCTATTTGACACCTTCAACACCTCAATGATAATAAAGTATGTGATGCATAGGCTTTTTGGCAGCAGTCAATTTAACCCAAAACTTTTGTTATAATTAATTAATTTCATTTATGAGTTTTTAATATATTATATTTTTCTACTCTATGTTTTAACTGTAGATTACTTTCCTTGTTTTATATACATAAACAGGCATCTAAATTTTTCACAAACTATATGGTTAGATATTTTAATTAATAAGCCATTCAAACAAGTAATATTGTGAAAAAAATATATATCTTGCTTGCTCTAATGGACTTCTATTTTAATTACCTTATATATATATATATATATATATAGAAATGTTTATTGTGTTCATTCGAATGTGTTTGGTTTAGGCAACTCAACGCAAATGAAGGTGATGAAATGAAAATGATAATGAAATTATCACTTCGTCAATGAAACTTTGATATACAGCTTACATTTATTAACATGAATTCTAGTGACATGTGTACATTAAGTACTTTTTAGTATCTATATGTTTGTGACATGCATATTTTTGTTATTTGATAAAAATATATATCAATATTTTATTACGGTCTTATCCCAGCCCCAAATTTTAAAATCATCGCTTCGCCCATGCTTACAAGGTGGTGGTTTGAGGCTTGCCATGCGTAGTTGGTGGTGGAGGTGATGTAGGAGGTGGTGGTGGAGAGTTGGAGACTTTCCAGGTGCATCTGGTGTTGGATCCCTAGAGGTGGTGGTGGAGACTGTGGAGTCTTTGGAGCCTTTGGAACGTTTGGTGCCTTTGGAGCCTTTGGAGGTGGAGGTGGAGAGTTCCCATGTACGTAAGGTGGCGGTGGTGATGACTTATGGGGAGGAGGTGGCGGTGGAGACTTGCCATTTATAGTTGGTGGCCACGGTGACTTTGGAGGTGTTGGTGGAGACTTTCCAGGCGTCTTAGGTGGTGGTGACTTTGGAGGAGGAGGTGTAGACTTTCCATGGATGTAAGGTGGTTGTGGCGATAATTTAGGAGGTGGTGGTGGTGGAGATTTGTCATGGATGGGTGATTAAGAGCCATATATGATGTTTTATGTGCATAGTCTGCTGTAATTGATAAAGGGATGCTTAGAGACAGTAAAGCTACTAGAAGAGGCACAATCATAGTGGTCATTGTTAGCCGCTTCCCTTTCGTTAATCCCATTTTCAGGACTTATGCTTCCACGCATGCTTCTTCTCTCTTTATAGTTGTATTTTAAATCAAATATTACGTTTGTACCCTTTATATAATATCACTAAATATGAACAAAAGAAGCAATGTAAAGTAAATAAATGTCAATAGTATAATTTACAACGTCAAATATCATGCGTAATATAGTAATAGCTAGTAATCAATACTTAATTTTTATGTTAATATGACAAAAATGATAAATCAATGAACTTATTTCAATATCATATCTCTTAAAAATAATAATTATTGAAAAATGTTTCAAATATTTAGTTGATAACATACCGCTGTGTAATGACACATGCTAGTCGACCGAGTAACACTCTTTCACATATCTTGAAAAAAAAAACTTTTTTGTGATTTAAATTATAAAAATATAAAGGAAAAAACATCATAATGGTCCCTGTGGTTTCCCTAAATCTGAAGTTTAGTCCCCGTGATTTAAAAACCTCATAGATGGTCCATGTGCTTACAAAACTTTTGACAGATGGTCCTTATTACTAACTCCGTTAAGTTTGTTCGTTAATTAAAGAGCATTTTCGTCTTTTCATGATCACAATGGACCATGTCTCATCCATAATTGATCGGGACATATAAGAGGCAAACAGAGCAGCAGGGGAGAATGGGCCAAATCCCGGCGAGCCTCCGAGGTTTCTCTCACACCGTCGATGGTCACAATCCACAGGAAGAAAGAGCGGTTCAAAGATAGATCTAAGAAAAGAGCAAGATCGAAAGCAGGAAGCCAACGACAATGGCTTGATTAGGGTTATACGGTCGTGAGGAGGGGGAATTGACTTCTCTGGTGAGCTCCTCTTGATCCCTTTTAGGGTGGGTTGGGTGGTTCCGATCGACGAAACGGGTGGGGTCGTGAAGGTGATAGCAGTCAGTACCTCCGACTGTTCTTCTTGGGTTCTTTCTCACATACTTCTTACAACAAAATAGTAAGGAGGAGGGTGGCTACAAACGCCGATCAACGAGGTGTTTGGGATTATGCTTCATCGATTGGAGGAGGAATGGTCTCGGTGGGGTTTAGCAGATCGCGACTTCAGGGGTGTTGCTCCGATCGGTAATTGGTTCTCTCCCCTTTTCTTTTCGTTTGACTGTTTGATAGGAATCATTGGGGTGTTTAGGTTTGCTTGGGTTGTTTCTTGAGTTCACATGGGAAAATAGAAGAGATAATTGAAGGGTTGCTGCTCCTAAACTCACCAGGAACCGATAAGAAAACCACCTCCAATGGAGGTGTTCTTGGTTGTGCATCGAAACAGATAGAAATAAGAGAAGGAGAAAGGTTGTCATGGCCTATAGGATGGAAGAAGAAGGACCAGCATCAATGGTATTTAGGGGGCTGTTTATTTGCTTTGATTGATAGGAAGAGAACAAGGAAAACATGGTTGATGTCCCTCTTGTTTTTACCGAAAAGAGCTCCCCCTATGGAGGACTTTGACAGTCAATGTGTGTGTGTGAGAGAGAGAGAGACCCTTGCATATTATTTCATTTTTGAGAAAACATCATAAATGGTCTCTGTGGTAGTGAAATGACGAAAATACCCTTCAGTTAACAGATAAGACTTAACGGAGTTAGGGATAAGGACCAACTGTCAAATTTTGAAAGCACATGGACCATCTATGAGGGTTTTAAACCACGGGGACTAAACTTCAGATTTTGGGAAACCACGAGGACCATTTATGATGTTTTTTCAAATATAAAGTGTATAATTAAAAATGATACTTTAATGTATGCTTAAGTATTTTCAGACTACAATAACATGAATCTTAAATGAAACTTTTTAATCAGATGTCTTAAGTCTCCACACCTCTTAATTATCCTGAAGACACAAAATCCAGGAAACAATACGCTTTGAGTTGAAACTGACAAGCTTCCTTATAAATCGAGTGGAAGTTACAGATTCACATGATTGTGGTATGTGTTTTTCATCATCACGAGTAAACGTAGTATTACAGTTTTTGAGTAAATTACATGAATCATTCCTCGTGTATGTGCCAAAACGTATGTTTAGTCCTTATTTTCGAAAATTAACTCAGAGTGTCGGTCAGTTGTTTAAAATTTGCATGTTTCATCCCCGCTAACAAGAAATGAATATATTGTCCTTACTAACAAAAAATCTATTATTACCGGCAGTGCTCCATTTTTCAGGTGCATATTTTTGGTGGTGCTATTCATTTTTTTGGTGGTGGCAGTTGTTTTTGTCAAAAAGTGATAGATTAATTTTGTAACCTAATTAGTAAGTGTGTTTTTATGTTTAAAATAAAAGGAATAAAACTAAAGTGCTTGAAATCTTGAGATATGCTGAAGAGCTTGGTTGTGCCCAAGATCATGGGAAGAAAACTATTATTATCAGAAAACTATTTTATAAAATTGATATGTTCTAAAGTGGAAATAAGTGTATTTGAAGTATTTTGGACAAAAATAATGTTGAAGTTATTAAACAAGTGAATTTCTATAATAAATCTCAAGATAATAAATAAGGTACCACTATTCCACATAAAGATACTTTGTAGTTTTGACAATAAAATTGGATAAACAATCAAAGATATAGTAGAAAATATTGTTATCGATAAAACAGTAAATAAGAAAAAGAAAATGTAAAAACACAGTGACATATGAGGAAAGCCCATAATCTATTTGGATATCCAACATCAAACCTTGGGAGATGACGAAATCACATGCCTTAGAAATTATATTAATTGAAATAGAATTACAGGAGCTACCTGATCATGTAGTAAGTGCAAAAGTGCTCAAGTGTTGAGAGAATGAGACTGAAAATAGAAGCGCGAGTGTGTTTGTTAATTTTGATCAAGTAGACTTTTATACATATCCATAATAAAAACTAATGTGAAATTCTAGGGATCTTCCTTGATCCATGATTGATCCAGAATCTCGATGGCCTTCAACGTTCATATGGCTTTGAACACGTGCTATTAACATAGTCTTATTAATTTCTAGTCAACACCATGATACATGAATGATATATTACAAGAAAACGAAGGCAATACCAAGATACTGACTAAATCTAAAATGTTGGGCTAACCCGGGATGTTAGCATAAATTAAGATGTTAAAATTTAGAAGTAATTTTTGTACCCATAACAACGGTGACTTAGGTGGTTGAAACCTTGGAGGTAGCGATAAGAGTTTCCACGGATTTAAGGTGGTGGCGGCTATCACTTTGGAGGTGATGGTGGTGGCGGACACTTTCCATGCGTGCTTTAGAAAGACGCATGATCTTTTATTGATTATTTATTTTAAACGCTCTCTTCTTATTTCACCTTACAATTGACACCTTCAATATGTCAATAATAATACATTTCTTGTGATGCATAGGATTTTTCGCAGCGGTCAATATAGCTAAAAACTTTTGTTTTATTTAGTTAAACTTCCTTTATGACTTTTTGAATATATTACATTTTTCTAATCTATATTAACCATAGGTTACATTTACTTGTTTCGTATACATATAATAACATCTAATTTATTTCACAAACTATATGATTAGATATTTTAATTAATAAGCCATTAAAACAATTAATATTATGAAAAAAAGATATATCTTTCTTGCTCTTATGGAATTTCATTTTATTTACCTTCTATATATATAGATATATTTATTGTGTTCATTTCAGTGTGTTTGGTTTAGGTAATGCAACACAAATGAAGGTGATGAAATGAAAATAATAACGAAATAATCACTTCGTCAATGAAACGTTGAATTTGAAACCCATAATATATAAAGCTTACATTTATTAACATGAATTCTAGTAACATGTGGACATTAAGGACGTTTTAGTACATATGTGTTTGTGAAATACATATTTTGTTATTCGGATATAAATATATTTTAATATCTTACCACAATCTTAGTCCCCTTATTCTAAAATCATCACTTTGCCCCTGCTTACTAGGTGGTCTTTTGAGGCCTTCAATGCATAGTTGGTGGTGGCGGTGACGTAGGAGGTGGTGGTGGAGACATGCCAGGTGAATCTGGTGGTGGTGGTGGAGGTGGCGGTGGAGACTTTGGAGACTTTGGAGACTTTGGAGCCTTTGGTGCCTTTGGGGCCTTCGGGGTCTTTGGAGCCTTTGGAGCTTTGGGAGCCTTCGGAGGTGGAGGTGAGCCTCCATGTATGTAAGGTGGCGATGATTTAGGAGGTGGTGGAGATTTTCCATGGATGGGATGATTAAGAGCTATATATGATGCTTTATCTGCATAGTCCGCTGTAATTAATAAAGGGATGCTTAGAGAAAGTAAAGCTACTAGAGGAGGCAAAATTAAAGTGGCCATTGTTAGCCGCTTCCCTTTTGTTAATCCCATTTTCATGACTTATGCTTCCATGCATTCTTCTTCACTCTTTATAGCCATATTTTGAACCGCAAATTACGTTTATACCCTTCATATATTATCATTAAATACGTACAAAAGAAGCAATTTAAAGTAAATAAATGGTAATAGTCAAGTTTACAACGTCAAATATGAAGCGTAATTTACTATAACTAGTAATCAATACTTAATTTTTATGTTAATATGAAAAAAAAAATGATAATTCGTTGAATTTATATCAATATCAAATATATGAAAATAATCAATGTTGGAAAAAATTTCAAATATTTAGTCGATAACATACCATTGTGTAATAATACATGTTAGTCGATCGAGTAACATTCTTGCACATATCCTGAACAAATTTTTTTTTAATTTTTTAATTTTTTTTGTGATTTAAAGTATAAAAATATAAAGTATAAAAACAAAAATAATACTTGTATGTATGCTTAAGTATTTTTAGACTACAATAACATGAATCTTAAACGAAACGTTTTTAATAAGGTGTCTTAAGCCTACACACCTCTTAATTATCCCGAAGAAGCAAAATGCAAGAAACAATAGGATATGAGTTTAAACTAACAAACTTCCGTATAAATCGAATGGAAGTTACTGATTCACATGATTATGGTATGTGTCTTTCATCATCACGTGTAACGTTGTGTTGTAATTTGGAGTATATTACACGAATCAACCCTCCTGTATGTACCGAAACACACGTTTAGTCCTTATTTTCAAAAATTAACTAGGATCGTCGCTCATTTGTTTAAAATTTGCATGTTTTATCCCTGCTAACATGAAATCACTATATTGCCCTCACTAATTTCTTTTTTCATTTTTTTATTTGTTATAATTTATTTACTATTATTTATTAATTATAACTTTGGAAAATAAAATGGCTCTCTCTCTCTCTCTCTCTCTCTCTCTCTCTCTCTCTCTCTCTCTCTCTCTCTCTCTCTCTCTCTCTCTCTCTCTCTCTCTCTCTCTCTCTCATATATTGGTAAATATATTTCTTCTTTCTCCTCTTAAGCATCCATAAATCATCACCACCACCATGGTTGAACTTAAGATCTAATTATCAAACAAAGTCATACCCTAAAACCTACAAATAGTTAGAAGATGGAGAGAATCAATTTCTTGGAAAGGCTACGAATCTTAAAGGTATCTGATGGCAGTAATAGGGAAACCCATTAAAGTTTCAAGCCTGAATTTGAACGAGATGCTGGATTCGAGTCTAAGTAGGAGCCATGTTCCTCTTGAGTGGAGGTACGAAGATGTTTCGGTCCTCAGAATCAACCAATTTGTTCGTGTAATCACTACGATTAAAGTCAAGGAATGTGATTTAAACTCGTTAGAGCTACAATAACTCACTATGCCACAAAAATGCTTTCGATGATGATCAAAGAAGACATTAGTGGTAGTTTAGGTGCATAAGGAAGTAGCAGTGGTAAGTGGTGGCATGGTGGTTTCCGAAAACTAGAAAGGCGGACTACACATGATCACCAACACCACCACCACCATCTCGAATCTACATTTTGATTTGAAACTTGAACCCATAGGTTGCCAAAGTAAGGGTGTTACTAGAGAGAAAGATATCATAGAGGAAGAAGATTCAGATCGGAGAAGAAGCAGAATCAGTGTCAAATTTTAGCCATCTTTTCGCCTACAACTATAGTTTTGATTCAGAAAAAATCGATGGTAGTCGTATAAATCTAATAGTGGGGAAGATCCATGTGTAAGGGACAGAAGGAAAGAAATTGTAATGCCCGCACTTTTCGTTAAACATTTTTTTTACAGATAGACCCTCTTTACATTATCAAATAAATGTAAATTGTATTATAAAAAAAATGAGAAAATTTTCTTACATGTTATGTGTTTACCAAGTGTTTTTTAATATATAATACTGTATTTATGTTATACGGATAAATATTATAACAATATAATATTTGTATAAAAATATGGTTAAAAATGAGATGAGAGGCTAAAAATATTAATTAAAATAAATGCATAATAAGGATAAATGATCTAAACAATATTCGAAGTACTTCTTGCTAGCAACGTGTCGATATAAAGAATGCCTAAATCTGACATCGTATGAGAAAGTTATGATTTTTCAAAGTTTCAAGTGTGACACAATACAAAAATGTGAAACACAAAAATAAAAAAAAAGGTTGATTTTTAGCAATAAAAATCTAAATGGAAGTTGTACTACTCTTCAATATGCAATCAACAGTATAAAGAAAATCGAAAACGGAGTTCGAATGAAGAAGTTATGAATTTCGCTGCATCATTTATAGTATAAGCCCTCTCGAACCGTAAAATGAAAAATAAGCTGAAAATTATCTGACAAAGTCCAAATGAAAGTTGTAGTACTTCTCGATAGCTACACGTGGATATAAAATCCATCAAAAACGGAGTGTGTATACGGAAGTTATGATTTTATTTTTAAAAAAATATTAAATCTGGGCCATTACAGGGCCGACCGGTGGCCCCACCAGAGGGCGTCACATGTCGCAATCCTACTTTACCAGTGGCTCCCTGCTTTTGATATAAATAGGTGTGTTTGCTGCTTCGTTTGGTGCCAATTCTCTCCCAAACTCTCTCGAACCCTTGAGGCCCGGTTTTTGTACTTCGTAGGTGTTAGGAGTGAAGTCATGGAGTGCTAGAGAGATTGGAGAAAAAGTGTTTTTGGTTTCGAAGTTTTGCCCACCCAATTTCCGGTTTTTTCCTTAAAAAACATGGAAGTTGAGTTATGTTTACTGTGATTTGATTATAACTATATTTATGTTTACAAACGTTATTGTAAACTTATAAATAAGAATTATCAATAATATCCATCGTTATACTAATCGATCTACTTATGGGAATGATGTGTATGCCAGACCAGTAAGGTGTTTAAAATGGATTTCCAAATAATATATCTTTATATGCCAAATGGATCCTACCTCTGATACCATCTTACCGGGTTATTTCTTTTCAGTTATAATTCAGCTATAAGATTTACATGGTTGTTTCTAAAAATGTAACACCGTAAATTTTCAAAAAAAAAAATTCCGTTTTAAAAATCACATGGTTCTCATAAACATAGTTCACAAGTCACCAAGGTGACAATTTATCAAAAAACATGTTCATAAATTATTCAAACACAATCCAAGATCCTTAAAAATAACACCGCCTCGTGTGTACAATCAAGTCGGCGCCTTCCCGTGATCCTGAGAAGTACCTGAAACATATAACACATAACTCGGTAAGCACGAAGCTTAGTGAGTTCCCTAAAATACCACACATAACTCATTACTAGCCTTTCGTGGCTATATCTCAAATAAGACCCTCCGGTCAATGTGTCTCAGTGGAACCCTCCGGTCCCACAACTCGAGTGGACCCTCCGGTCCTAACTCAGTAAGGCTCACAATAGTACATAGCATAAATCACAAAGACATAATGCAGGATATCAAAATACTCGATAATAGCATACAAGATCCACCGGCCACACAAATTGCCACTCAAGGTAAGTATAGTGAGAAAACTCACCTCATAAGCAAACAAATAAACCTCGTACACGAATCACCGATCTAGCATCCGCCTAACACATATGATAAATGAAACATCCCAAAAATACGACCCAAAAATTTCTTTTAAATATTATTATAACAACCATAATCATTCATGATCAATAAGAAGCCAAGTGTCATGTGTCTCAAAATATCATATAAAATACTGTATCAAAACAAATAGTAAAATATCTAAGTCTCAAAATCTCAGGCTGAATACTATGGTGTGTGTCATGCGATCACCCCGAGCTCTTCCCTTTGCTACCGGAAGTACTTGAAACCAAACTGAAAACTGTAAGCACGAAGCTTAGTGAGCTCCCCCAAACTACCATATACCATACAAATACACATATGCACATATTGGGCCTTGCACACTACATCGGACCGAAGTCCGACATATGTTGGGCCCCGCCCACTGCATCGGAGACCAGTGTAGTCGCAGCTGGCGAAGAAGTGGGCAAAGCCCGCTGATAAAAGGGTTGGGGCTAAAAGGGCTGCAGTTGTGTCAAGTACGGAAAGAGACACGAGGGATCATGTCGAGCATGGATTTGCTAAAAATATGGCAAAGATGGGCACCTGGCGAGGGATTGCCTCAAGGGGTTTGCAGTTTTCTTTCACTGCAACCAGACCGGCCATCGGAAAGCTGAGTCCCCTAAGCTCATTTAGGGATCAGCCCAGGGTTCCGCCCCTGCTGCTTTGCGAGTTACTGATAGTTGACCAGCAAAGTTCGAGGCACCAAAGGCTCGTGGGAGAGCTTTTCAGCTGACAGCGGAGGAGGTCCGCACAGCACCTGATGTTGTGGCTGGTACATATTTCCTTATTCCTATTATTTTGAGATTTGTTTTGCTTAAACTGTGTTGTATATAAGTTCTTTTCTTGTGAGTTGTGTACCTGCTTTGGTGTTATTTGACTCGGGTGCGAGTCGATCCTTCGTATCTTTAGCTTTTAATCATCACATTAGTATCCGACGTGAGGCGTTGAGTCGACCTCTGAGGGTTTCTATAGCCGACGAGCTTGCGGTTTTCACTACTGATGTATTCCAAGGATGTGTACTGTAGATTTTGGGTGTTAAGTTCCCGATAGATTTGGTGTCGATACCCATGAGTGATGTTTGTATCATAGTGGGCATGGATTGGTTGAGTCAGTTTGGAGCTGTGATCGATTATGAGCGTCAAATGGTGAACATACGAGACCCTAGTAGGGGAGTGCTTACGGTGTATGGCGAGGGTACCAGATCAGGATCAGCTTTCTGCTCTGCTGCCAGAATGAGACAGAGTCTACAGCAGGGTTGTATGGGCTTTTGGCGTATGTGATGGATATGCAGGTTACTTCAGGGAGACCGAGTTCTATCTCTGAGGTTCCGATAGTGTTCGAGTTTCCGAATGTTTTTCCCGAGGAGTTGCTGGGAGTGCCTCCCGAGAGACAGGTGGAGTTCCGGATTGATTTGATTCCGGGTGTGGCGCCTATTGCCAAGGCACCTTATCGCCTTGCACTGCCAGAGATGCAGGAGTTATCCTTATAGCTCCAGGAGGTGTTGGGGAAGGGGTTCATCAGACTGAGTAGCTCACCGTGGGGAGCTCCGATCCTTTTTGTCAAGAAAAAGGATAGTTCACACCAGATTTGCATTGATTACCGGGAGTTGAGCAAGCTAACGGTCAAGAACTGTTATCCACTTCCGAGGATCGACGATTTATTTGATCAGTTATAGGGGGCATCTTGGTTCTCAAAGATTGATTTGAGATCTGGATATCATCAGATGAGAGTTTTTAAGGAGGATATTCAGAAGACGACCTTTAGGACTCGTTATGGGCATTAAGAGTTTGTGGTGATGCCTTTCGGGCTCACCAACGTACTGACGACGTTCATGGACCTCATGAACCAGGTGTGCAGGCCTACGTTGGGTCGATTAGTGATCATGTTCATTGATGATATTTTGGTGTATTCGACAACCAGAGAGCAGCACGAGGAACATCTTAGAGAGATTCTTGGAGTATTGAGGTCGGAGAGGCTTTATGCCAAAATTTCCATGTGCGATTTCTGGTTATGAGAGGTCCAGTTCTTGGGACATCTCGTTAAACAGAATAGGATATTGGTCGACACGGCCAAGATTGGGGCAGCTATGAGATGGGAGGTGCCGAGAACCCCATTCGAGATTAGGAGTTATCTGGGTTTGGCCGGTTAGTATCGGAGATTTATCAGAGACTTTTCCAAGATCGTTGTTCCTCTCACCAGATTGACCCGAAAGGCTGTTAATTTTGCTTGGGGGCCCGAGCATCATGCCTCATTTGAGACTCTTCGCCAGAGATTTTGCGAAGCCCTGGTGTTAGCCCTTCCCGAGGGATTGGAGGACTTCGTAGTTTACTGTGATGCATCTATATTAGGGATGGGAGCGGTGTTGATGCAGAGGGGACATGTGATTGCATATGCATCAAGGCAATTGAAGCCTCATGAGATGAGGTATCCCACCCATGATTTGGAGTTAGGGGCGGTGGTGTTCGCCCTAAAGATATGGCACCACTATCTGTACAGTGTTCGATGTACAATATATACGGACCATAAGAGCCTGAAGTACCTTATGGATCAGCCCAACATGAATATGAGACAGAGAAGATGGTTGGATGTAGTGAAAGACTACGACTGCGAGATCTTATATCACCCAGACAATGCTAATGTGGTAGCCGATGCCTTGAGCCGCAGAGCAGAGAGTGCTCCGATTCAAGATATGTATATGAGGATGACGGTGATGACTCCAGTCTTAGATACTATCCGAGACGCCTAGGTAAAGGCCGTGAGACCGGAGAACCGTAAGAGAGAGCGGGTGATTGGGCAGGTTTCTGAGTTTGAGAAAGATTGTCGTGGGCTTATGACTTTCCATGGGCGAATTTGGGTGCCCTATACACGTGGAGCTCGGCGTATACTAATGGAGGAGGTGCATAGATCGATATTCTCGATCCATCCAGGAGCCACTAAGATGTATTTGGAACTGAAGAGAGATTACTGGTGGCCCTGTATGAAGAGGGATGTGGCATGGGTAGTTGAGAGGTGCTTGACCTGTCATTGGGTTAAGGCGGAGCACCAGCGTCCACATGGCCCGTTACAGCCTCTAAATATTCCCCAATGGAAGTGAGAGCATATTTCCATGGATTTTATCACCAAATTACCAAGGATCGCGTGAGGTGTCGACGTGATATGGGTGATTGTGGACCGGTTGACGAAGAGTGCTCACTTCCTTGCTATCAGTGAGAGCTCTTCCGCAGAGAAGTTGGATGAGATTTATGTGAGAGAGGTGGTGGCTCGACATGGAGTGCCGACATCGATATTATCAGATCGGGATGTGCGTTTTACTTCCAGGTTCTGGAAGAACTTCCATGAGGAGTTGGGAACCCGATTGCACTTCAGCACCGCATACCACCCACAGACAGATGGTCAGAGTGAACGGACGATTCAGATACTGGAGGACATGTTATGTGCATGTGTTATCGACTTCGGAGGAAGTTGGGACTCTTATTTTCCCTTGGCTGAGTTTTCATATAACAACAGCCATCATTCCAATATTGGCATGCCTCCCTTTGAGATCTTATATGGGAGGAGGTGTCAGACTCCTATTTGTTGGGGGGAGGTAGGGAAGAGGGTTATGGTTAGCATTGAGATAGTACTAAATACGATTTAGCAGATTCAGTAGGTCAGACAGAGGTTACTGACAGTACAGAGTCACCAGAAGAGTCACGCAGACCAACGACGATCCGAGCTTGAGTTACAGGTTGGAGATTTTGTCCTCCTAAAGGTATCTCCGTGGAAAGGGGTGATCCAATTCAAGAAGCAAGGAAAGTTGGGTCCCAGATATATCGGTCCTTTCAGAGTTTCTGCCAGAGTAGGAAAGGTAGCTTACCGGTTGGAGCTACCTGCAGAGTTGAGCCGGATTTATAACACCTTCCATGTGTCTCAGTTAAGGAAGTGTATAGTCGATGAGACGGCAGTGGTACCTTTAGAGGACATTTAGGTGGATGCTAGCCTGAATTACATTGAGAAACCGATAGCAATTTAGGACCGAAAGGTTAAGACCATGAGGAACAAAGAGGTGCAACCGGTTAAGATGCACTGGAAGCACCATAAGGGATCCAAATGGACTTGGGAACCGGAGTGCGAGATGCGCGAGCAGTATCCAGAGTTATTTATGGAGCATGAATTCGAGAGCGAGGTCTAATTCTAGTGGGGGAGATTTGTAACATCTCGACTCCTAGGTAGAATATTTATACATATTTATTTTCAAGTTAACTAAGAGACTCGACGAGTGGGTGCCCAAACTCGTTGAGTAGAGGCAGGTTAGCCACGTGGGTTTAATGACCAACTCGACGAGTCAGAGATCCAACTCATCGAGTTGGCGCTTTGTGAGGAAACCATAAATCTCCTTGTTTGTGTCCTATTTAAATGGCTTTAACCCCTTATTTCCGCGTCCCTCATCAACCTTGAGCACTATGAGGAACACTAATCGGGTTTTAGCTTGTTGTGTGAGAAGGAGAGGCTATCTTGACTATTTTGGTGCACCTTGAGAGAATAAGAGGAAAGAATTCAGGCTTGGAGCAAAGGGACATTTGGATCTAGAGGTTCTCAATGGATAGCTTCTGTTTGAGGTAAAAAGATGCTATCTTGATCATTTTTCTTGAGAGATCTTTATTTGGGGAGTTCTAGGGAATTTCCCCATCCTTCTTGTGTTATTGAGTCCCTTGAGCATATCTTGAGGTTCAAACCTCATATTTGGATTGTAGGAGGTCTTGTGAGTCCAAAGACCCAAGCTTTATGGAGCTAGAGGCAAGCCTATGAACACCAAACCCTTGTTGGAGCTTGTATTGGCATTATGGAGCAAATAAGCCATGTATGAACATAAAGATCGAAGCTTTACGTGATATTCGAGCCTTGGGAGACTAGATCTAGAGTTTGTAGTGTAGATCTACTTTAAAACGTCTGAATGGGAATACAGACTAAATGGACTCGCCGAGTTAATGAGCTGACTTGACGAGTCTGCTAGGGTTTTCCCCGATGAGTGTGGACATGGGTAACTAGACAAGTTGACGAGACAACTCGACAAGTTAAGTTGGGTTTTTGCAATATCTTAGAGGAAACAAGGTGACTCAACGAGTAAGATATATGCATTCGGCGAGTCAGGTCAACCTGGGCTGTTGACTCAAGTGTCGACTTCTGTTGACTTTTGGGTGTGGTCAAACTTGAGGGATAGAGGTTGTGACAACCCAATGTTTATTTTGTTACATTACCCCGTTTCCGTTAACGGAATATTCCACGTTATAAAAGTTCTGTTAATTTGAGGTCGTAAAATAAATAAATGTTTTATTTATTTATATTCTATGTCGTTATTCGTCGTAATAAAATAAAGTAAAAGCATGTAAATTACATTTCCATATTAATTTGGAAAAAGTTAATTTTATTACGACCACTAGATCGGGTGCGACCAAAAGCCCCGTTTAACGGCAGTATCGGGTAGATTTACACTGAGCTTCAACTCCAACCCATATATAAGGGGGGATAGACTTCATTCCACCCTTTTCACCCTCTCTCTATACTCTCTCTACAACGTATTTTTCGCTCTAAAAACCGCAAGTTTCCGCCTCCAAATTGTAAGTTCTTGTACCCTAGCTTGTTTTACAACCCATTGCATGTCATTATAGCTCAAAAATCGTCCAAGAAGGCAAGGAGTAAGGAGTTTACGGCCCAAGAACACTCTAGGGGCGTAAACCCCTAAAATGATGCCAAACTTGCCATTAAACTCATCCTTAAGGTTGGAAACTAATTGGGGATTTAGCCTAGGAGTGTTTGAACCATAAAACAACCATTTTTGGGACATAAAAGAGGGTTTACGGCCCAAGCACATGCTTAGGCCGTAAACACCCTCTAAACTTGTAAAATCAAGTTCCAAACACTCCCAAACCACCCTTAGGCTTAAGACATAAATTAGGGGCTTGCTATTTCGGGTTTAGAACAATTAAACACATAGATTTGAGGGGTGAAATGGAGTTTATGGCCCAAGCACATGCCTAGGCCGTAAACACCTCCAAACCATGTCAAATGGTAGTTTTCATCCCCCCATTTGGCCTTATACTTCATTATAAATTACTAGGATTGAAACTAGGGCCTTAAACTTCCATAAAGTCAAGGGGTAGGAGTCACGGCCGTGAACTCCCATAGGGATGGTTCATGGGCCGTAAACTCCCATTTGGTCGCTTTAAAAGTCTTAAATCCACTCATACATTTTAGATTTGGACCTAGCAAAATTCCACGATCAAGATAAAGCCTTTAAACATCCTAGAACCCCCTCACCATGAGTTTACGGCCGTAAACTCATGGGGAGTTATCCCAGGGCCGTAAACACTATAAGGAGAGTTTACTCTTGGAGAGTAAACTCCATTCCTGAGCCATTAACACCCTTAAATGTTACCCGGGACACCCCAAACACTTAACCAAAGTGTTTTCCGCTCCTTAGCGTGCGTATACTTGTTTAATTAGTATTAAATGTACTAATTGTATGTGAACATATATTATCATATGTTAAATAGGTCACTAAGTGTGTCCAAGTCTTTACTTGACACCGAGCACCCAATCGGCACCTTCTTCAGATCCACTTACACCAGGTGAGTTCATACCACTGAATGAACCTTTTAAATGTTTTTACATGTTTTATAGGGGGGATACAAGCTAGACATGCCAGTTATCATATTAATCACATGTGATTGATAACCCGCATGCACAAGGATTTACCACACTGTAAACTGTTTTACCAAGTAGGATACTATAAATGGTTTTCTAAAATGTTTTCACTTGTTCACAACTCTTACTTATGCTGTTTTACCAAAGTTCATTTTAAACTGGTTTATGAAAGCTTTCCAAAGAATTTCTAAAGGTTTTCAAACTTATTTTACCAAAGAATACCAAGTTGTGATTTTCTTAAGTATAAAGGTTTTTCCAAGGTTTTCATCAAAGTTCTCTTTCATGTCGTATACTCTTACTTGTTAGATACCGCTGCTTCGCTTTTACTTAGTTTAAACTCCTACTTGATAACACTTTCACTTCGTGATGCATTTATACTTGTTTACACTCTTACTTAGTGATTCGCTTCTACTTCACTTATACCTGATAGACGCTCTTACTTCACCTGTTGTCGCTTCCACTTCGTGATACACTTATATTAGTTGACGCTTATACTTCACGATTCGGTTATTCCACACTGTACGCTTATACTTCACGATTTGGTTATTCCACATGATTCGGTTATACGTCACGATTTGGTTATACTTCACGATATGTCTTCACTTGTTACACACTCAAGCGTAGTTTGGATGTATGCATATGCTTGTATAGATGCATATAAATAATGGTTGAAGGACTTAGGAAGGTTTGTTCGCCCTTTTTCCTTTTCTTCGTTGAGATGTGGTCTGGTGGGATCGGACATCCATCCAAAGGTCGTTTGATTTATTAGTTATATATTATGTATACGAGCATAGACATATAGGTATGCATTAGTCAGTTCAGTTATGAGTCTCTACCTCTAGTTCAACACTTATATTGGAAACACACTACCCACTATTTGGGATGCATCTTTGGGACACGGCCTTCTCCGTCGTCTAGTTGGTAACCAAAGTCTCCTGTAGGGAGAGCGGACATTGTGTGTATAGATCTATACGGATTGACACCCCCGCACCCTGACTGCTAGCTACAGTTCACGGCCTACCAAGCCAAGGGGTGACAAATGTCACATTTTATAGATGCTTGCATGGCGTCAGGTATTCTAGTGTCGTTTAGTATGGTTACGAGTATCCCAGGTTACCTTATAATTCATGGCCTTAAGGTAACGGTATTTCACCAGCAATTTACACTGTATGCTAGAACCCACTCTCAGAGTCACACTGTTTTTAGACCTTGCTAGCTGTATCTTTCATTTGATATTGTCTGCGGTTTGTATTCTCTGTTTTTAGACCTTGCTAGCTGTATCTTTCATTTGATACTGTCTGCGGTCTGTATTCTCTGTTTTTAGACCTTGCTAGCAGTATCTTTCATTTGATACTGTCTGTGGTCTGTATTCTCTGTTTTAGACCTTACTAGCTGTACCTTTCATTTGGTACCGTCTGGGGTTTGTGTCTCTCTTTGTTAGACTGAGCCAGGCATGTCGTTTGTTCGATACTCTCCTGGAGTCTATGATTCCTTTGCCTTAGTCAGCAGTCCTCACTGCTGAGGCATATGTTATTTCCCTGATTTCTCTTGCTTTCTTTAATAATCAAATTTTGTATTTTGATAATGATAGCGATTAGGGGAAAACTACTTCTTACCACATAACTCTGTCCAGTCTTGGTAGAAGACTGCTTTTATTAAAGAAAATATAGGATTTTCTGGAAAAGACACTAATGTAATGGATACTCTAAAACTACCACTTTTATTAAGTTATTTGAATAAAATAACACTAAATACTTATGAACTCACCAGCATTTGTAAAAATGTTGATACTCGCTTTTCAAATAACTTGTATTCTCAGGTCAATATTAGACAGGTACATCCCCGGAGCTGTTGATGAAGATAGTTAGTACCAAGCTGCACTTATACTATTACTTGTATTACTTTGTGGTATTGTAACGTAAACCATGTAAAATTATTTCTATTAATGCAATGGTTGTTGTACTTTGATTACTATAATGCATGTGTTGTGATACTTGACATGACGTCATCCACCCCAAAACGTTTCCGCCGTTCCGGTTTTGGGGTGTGACAGAGGTCATGCAGGGGTCAAATGATCTTTTACCCATCCCAAGAGTTAAATAGGGTCTATCATGAATTTATTTAGAGTTTTGATCTTTAAGTGTTAATTAGAGATGCTTGTTACATGTAGGCGGGGATTAGACTGTTCGAGGGGTATTCAGTTTCATTGCTTGCTTACGAGGTGAGTCTTCTCACTATACTTACCTAGAGTGGTAACCTTTGTGTGTCCGGAGGGTCTTATGTGCTTATATTGAGTAATTGGATATCCTGCATTATGTCTTCGTGATTTATGTTGTGTATTATTATGAGCTTTAGTGAGTTAGGACCGGAGGGTCAACCCGAGTTGTGGGGCCGAATGGTCCCTCTGAGATACGTTGACCGGAGGGTCTTATTTGAGTTATAGCCATGAGAGGCTAATGAGCTATGTATGGTATTTTGGGGAACTCACTAAGCTCTGTGCTTACCGTGTTATGTGATATGTGTTTCAGGTACTTCTCAAGATCGTGGGAAGGTGTCGGCTTGATTGTACACATCCTTGAGATGGAGTTTATGTTTTGTGGATCCTGGATTTTATCAAACGATTATTGACATTTGTGTTTTGTAAATTTGATACTTGTGGTTTTTGGAATGTGATAATGAGGATTATGTATTTTAAAAACGAAAAATTTGTTTGAAATTTACGGTGTTACATACTGCTTTGTGCGTCAGCCAACAAACCCAGGAGCAAGCCAGACATAAGTTGTGGGCTTGGAGGGCAAGCCAGACTTATGTTGTGGGCTCGGGAGCAAACCAGACTTGAGATGCGGGCCTAAAGGGCAACTCAAGCTCATGTTGTGGGCTAAGGGGTTATCCAGTATGTTAGTTGAGGACCCAGTGTGCATGTGTAACCCCGTAAAATTTCAAATAAAATTTTCATTTTTAAAATCACATAATTCTCATAACATAGTTCACTAAACCCCAAATGAAAATATTTTCAAAAACACATGTTCATAAAATGTTTTAAACACAATCCAGGATCCTCAAAATATGACTCCGCCTTGTGTGTACAACCAAGTCGGTGCCTTCCCGTGATCCTAAGAAGTACCTGAAACACATAACACATAACACGATACGCACGAAGCTTAGTGAGCTCCCCAAAATACCACGCACATCACATTAGCCACTCGAGACTAACTCAATACGACCCTCCGGTCAATGTGTCTCAGTGGAGATCCTCTGGTCCCACAACTCAATAAGCTCATAATAATAATACTCAGCATAAATCACAAATACATAATGCAAGATATCACGATACACAAGTAAGCACATAAGGCAGCTCGGTCACACGAAGATACCACTCATGGTAAGTAAAGTGAGAAGACTCACCTCGCAAGAAATCGGATAACCTCGAACTCAAATCACTGGTCTAGCCTTCGCCTAACACATACGATAATTATTTCTAATTAATAAAGGCTCTCAAAGAAGCTAGACTAACCTTTCTACAAACTCACAGAAGGATAAAAGACCATTTTACACTTCCAGGGCCTTAATAGCCCACAAATTGACCGAACCCTAAAAGTTAAAGTAAAAGTCAATGGTCTCACGTACGCCGCACGTACCAGTCCTATATGTAAGGTGTACTCCATCGCCATGCGTGCATCGGGGATTCGTGACTCTAAGCTTCGCGTACTGGGATTACGCTCAACGTACGTCTTAGTTTTGCTCTTCCTACTCATTTGGTCTTAATCCTTTAAGACCTTAGCTCAAATCTCAGATCTGGACTCCCTAAAGGCTTATACTCAATAAAGTCGGTGACTTTAAGCCTTTGCATGGCAGATAAAGTCACAAACACCAAAAGTCTTACTCTCTATTCTCAAATTTGCTCATATCTCATGCATGGTTTGGTTTGAACGTCCAAGTCTCGATTTTTATGACTCTACACCACTAAAAACACTCAAATGAGCTGATAGCAAGCTATGGAGCTCAATATCTCATAAAGCATCCGACTTTGGAACCAAAACCCTAAAGTGAACTAAAATGATGCACAAATCAAAAGGGTGAGAAAGCTTTGAGCTTTATGCCTCTAACTGAAGCTCTAACCACAGATAAGCTCATATCCAAATCTTGGACTCTCCCTCCTTCCTCTTCAAGGCTCTTTCTTCACTCCAAATAAACCAAAAGAACACTTATTAGATCACAAATGGACACACTAGCTTCAAGGACGAGAAAATAGGGTTTGATAGGGTTGATGTCTGGGAATGGTGGCCAGAAATGAGGCCATCATGTCCTTTAAATAGGGACACACCCTAAATTAGGGTTTTCACTTTGGGCCTAGTACGCCTAGCATACCCTCAGGTACGCCCAGCGTACTAGGTGGCTTCCACGTCAAAAACACGCACATGAGTACGCTGAGTGTACGCCCCACGTACTCATTTACCACCTTTTCTCACATAAGGGCCAAACTTGACAACTACAAAAAGAACAAGGGTTTATAAGGTATACCTGGTCTTAGGATGTTACAATTCTCCCCCACTAGAATCAGACTTTGCCCTCGAAGTCAGGCTCCAAAAATAACTCAGGATACTGCTCGCACATCTCGGACTCCAGCTCCTAGGTGCACTCGGACCCCTTCCAATGTCACCACTTGACCTGAACCAAAGGCACCTCCTTGTTCCTCAGAACCTTCACTTTCCGATCCAAAATCGCAATCCGCCTCTCAATATAATTCAGGATCACATCCACCTGAATGTCCTATAATGGAACCACTATCATCTTATCGGCTACACACTTCCTCAACTGAGACACGTGGAAGGTGTTATGAATCTGACTCAACTCCGCAAGTAGCTCTAACAGGTAAGCTGCCTTACCTACTTTGGCGATTACTCTGAAAGAGCCAATGTATCAGGGCCCCATCTTGCCCCGTTTCTTGTATCAGATCACCCCTTTCCATGGGGATACCTTCAGGAGGACAAAATATCCAACCTGGAACTCTAGATCGGATTGTTGCCGATATGTGTAACTCTTATGGCGACTCCAAGCTGTTAGTAACCTTTGTTTGACAGGATGAATATGCTCAGCCGTCTTCAGCACTATCTCAGTGCCACCCATCACTCACTGCCCTACCTCTCCCCAACAAATGGGGGTCCGACACCTCCTCCCATATAGGAGCTCGAAGGGAGGCATGCCAATATTGGAATGGTCGATATGTCCGTCTTTCTGCGGGTGGTAAGCGGTACTATCATGCAATCAGGTACCCAACTCCTCATGAAATTTCTTCCATAACCTGGAAGTAAAATGCACATCTCGATCTGACACAATCAAGGTTGGCACTCCATGCCGTGTTACCACATCTCTTACATAAATCTCGGCCAGTTTCTCTGCAGAATATCTCTCACTGATGGCGAGGAAGCGAACACTCTTCGTCAACCGGTATGGAATCACCCATATATTGTCAACCCCATGGGCGGTCCTCTGTAGTTTTGTGATAAAATCCATCGAAATATGTTCCCACTTCCATTGGGGAATCTCTAGAGGCTGTAACGGACCATGTGGACGCTGGTGCTCTGCCTTAACCCGGCGAAAGGTCAAGCACCTCTCTACAACCCATGCTACATCCCTCTTCATACAGGGCCACTGGTAGTCTCTCTTCAGGTCCAAATACATCTTAGTGGCCCCTGGGTGGATCGAGAATCTCGATCTATGTGCCTCCTCCATCAATACATGACGAGCTCCACCTGTATTGGGCACCCAAATCCGCCCTTGAAAAGTCATAAGCCTATGATTGTCCGTCTCAAACTCGGAAACCTACCCAATCACCTGCTCCTTTTTGCGGTTCTCCGGCCTCACGGCCTTCTCCTGGGCCTCTTGAATAGTATCTAAGACTGGAGTCATCATTATCATCCTCATGCACACATCTCAGATCGGAGCACTCGCTGCTCTATGGTTCAGGGCATCGGCTACCACATTAGCCTTGCCCGAATGATATAAGATCTCGCAGTCATAGTCCTTCACAACATCCAACCACCTCCTCTACCTCATATTCAGGTTGGGCTAATCCATGAGATACTTTAGTCTCTTGTGGTCCGTATATATGGTATACCGGACCCTATACAGGTAGTGGCGCCATATCTTGAGGGTGAACACCACCGCCCCCAGCTCCAGGTCGTGGGTGGGATATCTCGTCTCATGAGGCTTCAGCTACCTCGATGCATATGCTATCACGTGCCTCCTCTGCATCAACACCACGCCCATACCAAATATAGAAGTATCACAATAAACAAAAAAAGTCCTTCACTCCCTCAGGAAGGGCTAACATCGGGGCTTCACACAAATTCTGGCGAAGGGTCTCAAATGAGGCCTGCTGCTCGGGATCCCAAGTAAAGGTAACACCCTTCCGGGTCATCCTGGTGAGAGGAAAGGCAATCTTGGAGAAATCTATGATAAATCTCTGATAGTAGCCGGCCAGACCCAAAAAAACTCCTGATCTCAAACGGGGATCTCTGCACTTCCCATCTCATAACCACCTCAATCTTGGCCGAGTCGACCAATATCCCATTTTGATTAATGAGATGCCCCAAGAACTGGATCTCTCATAACCAAAAATCACATTTGGAGAATTTGGCATAAAGCCCCTCAGTACTCCAAGAATCTCTCGAAGATGCTCCTCGTGCTGCTCTCGGGATCTCGAATACACCAGGATATCGTCGATGAACACGATCACCGATCGATCGAACATAGGCCTGCACACCCGGTTCATGAGGTTCATGAATGTTGCCGGTGCGTTGGTGAGCCTGAAGGGCATCACCACAAACGCATAATTCCCATAAGGAGTCCTAAAGGCCGTCTTCTGCATATCCTCCTCGCAAACTCTCATCTGATGATATCCAGACCTCAAATTAATCTTGGAAAACCAAGACGCCCCTAAAACTAATCAAACAGATCTTCGACCCTTGGTAGTGGATAACAGTTCTTGACCGTCAGCTTGTTCAACTCCCGGTAATTAATACACATCCAGTGTGAACCATCCTTTTTCTTGAAAAAAAGGATCGGCACTCCCCACGGTGAGCTAATCGGTCTGATAAAACCCTTCCCTAGCAGCTCCTGGAGCTGTGAGGATAAGTCCTGCATCTCTGGTGGCGCAAGGCGATAAGGTGCCTTGGCAATAGGTGCCGCTCCCGGAACCAAATCAATAGAATGCTCAAATACCGGCTGATATGTTTTTGCTCAGTAAACATGTGCTCAGGGAAAAACAACGCCCTCTCGTGAAACATCCTCGTAGTCTGTGTCACTGACTTTGTCTTCTGCTTGAGAGACAGAAAATCCTGGGCCTAACCGTTCCCTCTCCACCGGGGGAACATACTCATCTCGGAACATCAGTATAAACCTCTCCTACATCACTACAGTATGCTCTGTAAGAGTAAAACTGGTTGTCACAAACTTCCACCGGTCCATCGCTCCCAAGCGAAGTTAGTTCATCACAAACCGAACTCTCAAATGCTCTGGGCACGAACAAGTGTAAAAACATCCCTCAATATTAGAGATCCACCTCATAGCAGCAATCAGATCTTGTGTCCCATTAAACTCTGGTGGCTTCGTGTTGCCGAACTCGCGAAACAGCGACAAGTTACCTCCCTGTGGCCTGGCAGCAGCGACAGTTGCGGTGGCTGTAGCAGCAGCGGCCTCAGTAACAGCGGCATACCACTCATCAAAAGTCTCAATCATGGTGGTCTTAATAGGCCAAAACATCTCAGGAATCTCCTTTCGAATGGTTGTGGCCACCTCCTCGTGAATCATCTTGTGAATCTCATCATCGCTAGTCCCACTACTCTCAGGGTTGTGGCATGTACCCACCATGATGTCTCTAAAACACAACACAAAAATCATTAGAGACTCGTTCGAGCATACTCACACTCGATCACTCATCCCTACTTGTTCCTTAGCATCCTAAGGATTCTTACTTGGGTTGCATACAGATCCGACGTTTTCAGTAGTACGGGCCCAATACTACCTTCTACACCAACCTGTAGTCACCCCAAGTCCTCCTCCTAGGACCCCAGTTCACAAGCACTCTATCTCTCACGAATTACAAACTACCCTCTAAGTATATCTCTCATATGCTCATCTAGGTATCTCTCTTAGATTATCCCTCGACTCAAGACTTTCTCTCTCTAAGTGATCATGCTAGATACTCTCACTCAGCACATGCTCAAAGCACATAACAGATAGCAATGACTCCTAAGCTAAGGCAACACAAATCAGGCAACTATAGCCCTAAAATATAAAATACCTAGCCTATCCTCTAGCATGCATCACTAATATCTCATAACACAAATAAATAAGGGTATTTTGGGAAATCACCGTTCGGGATTTGGCTGATTGTAAACACTGCTCCAACTCGTTTTCTCTTGAAACTTTTTCTCTTTTAAAAAGATCATTTCTTTTGAAAAATTTCTCAAATCCTTAGTTTGAGTTCAGACATACCCGAAAGTACACCTGAATCCCTCAAACCAAGGCTCTGATACTAGCTTGTAACACCGTAAAATTTCAAACAAAATTTTCATTTTTAAAATCACGTAATTCTCATAACATAGTTCACTAAACCCCCAAATGACAATATTTTCAAAAACACATATTCAGAAAATGTTTTAAGCACAATCTAGGATCCTCAAAATGTGACTTCGCCTCGTGTGTACAATCAAGTCGGCGCCTTCTCGTGATCCTGAGATGTACCTGAAACACATAACACCAAACACAGTAAGCACAAATCTTAGGGAGTTTCCCAAAATACCACACACATCACATTAGCCACTCGAGGCTAACTCAATACGACCCTCCAGTCAATGTGTCTCAGTGGAGACCCTTCGGTCCCACAACTCAATAAACTCATAACAATAATACTCAGCATAAATCACAAAGACATAATGCAACATATCACAATACACAAGTAAGCACATAAGGCACCTCGGTCACACGAACATACAACTCATGGTAAGTATAGTGAGAAGACTCACCTCACAAGAAATCATATAACCTCGAACTCAAATCACCAGTCTAGCCTCCATCTAACACAAACGACAATTACTTCTAATTAATAACGGCTCTCAAAGAAGCTAGACTAACCCCTCTACAAACTCACAGAAGGATAAAAGACTATTTTACCCTTCCATGGCCTTAATAGCCCACACATTGACCGAACCCTAAAATTCAACTAAAAGTCAACGACCGCGTGTACCAGCCCCAACGTTAGGCGTGCTCCATCGCCATGCATGCATTGGGGATTCGCAACCCTACAATGCGCGTACTGGGATTACGCTCAGTGTACGTCCCAGTTTTGTTCTTCCTACTCATTTGATCTTAATCTATTAAGACCTTAACTCAAATCTCAGATCTAGACTCCCTAAAGGCTCATACGCCGTAAATCCTGTGATTTTAAGCCTTTGTATGGCTGATAAAGTCACAAACATCAAAAGTCTTACTCTCTATTCTCAAAATTACTCATATCTCATGCATGGTTTGGTTTGAACGTCCAAGTCTCGATTTTTATGACTCTACACCACGAAAACCACTAAAAGGAGCTGATAGCAAGCTATGAAGCTCAATATCTCATAAAGCATCCAAATTTGGGACCAAAACCCTAAAACGAACTAAAATGATGCGCAAATCAAAAGGGTGAAAAAGCTTTGAGCTTTATACCTCTAACTGAAGCTCCAACCACAGATAAGCTCAGATCCAAAGCTTGGACTCTCACTCCTTCCTCTTCAATGCTCCTTCTTCACTCCAAAGAAACTACAAGAACACTTATTAGCTCACAAATCGACACACAAGCTTCAAGGACGAGAAATTAGGGTTTGATAGGGCTGATGTTTGGGAATGGTGGCCAGAAATGAGGCCATCATGTCCTTTTAATAGCGACACACCCTAAATTAGGGTTTTCACTATGGCCCTAGTACGCCCAACGTACCCACTGATACGCCCCGCATACTAGGTGGCTTCCGCATCAAAAACACACACATGAGTATGTTGAGCGTACATATGTGTACGCCTCGCGTACTCGTTTACCACCTTTTCTCACATACGGGTCAAACTTGACAAATACCAAAAGAACAAGGGCTTATAAGGTATACCTGGTCTTGGGATGTCAAAACATGTTGTTATATGTTTGTATTTCGGTACTTTGGGGGAACCCACTAAGCTTTGGCTTACAGTTTCAGTTTATTGCTTCAGGTACGTCAAATTATTGTGGGAAAGAGAAGGCGTGATCGAAAACTTAGGAGGCAAGGTAAGGGTTTTATCCTTTACCAAATTTTCGAAAGTTAGGGTCCAAGAAACCTTAATTTTGAAATTCTTGGCCTAGAGGGTTTAATTTCCATAAACCCTAATTTGATTAATTCAATAATTATAGCAATTCAACTAAAAACAAACCAAACTCTCTGATACCATTGATGGGTTTTAGACATTACAAAACAAATTTAAAACCCTTAAGTGTGCATGTAACCTAAAACATGACCTTGGTGTTCTCTAATGAACCTATAACTATTAACATCAAAATTATAACCCTAGGAACCCTAGGTATTTTCAAAAATACTAAAGAATAAGGGTTACATACCTTATTGTTCTTCTTGAAGCAAGAACCACAATTTTCGTGCCTCTGATGGTTCACACCCAAGCTAGAAAGGAGGATATTGAGGAGAGAGGGCAGAGGTGGAAAATTTTGGTTTTTCTTCTAGGAATACAGTGGCCGAAATTTGCATGGCATAGGACCGTTTATATAGTGCAAGTAGGAAACCCTAGATAAGCCCCCAACCAATAGAATATTATTATCTTGTTTTGGTAATTATCTAGCTTCTTAATTATCCTCTAAGGATAATTCTAGTGCCCTAGAACCTCCATAAAATTGTCCAACCATCTAGGAAGGTTCTAGAATGCCTCTTGCTCAACTATTGAGCAATTACACTTTAACCCCTACACTTTTAATTAATTTTATTAATCCAAAAATTAATTTCAATTAATTTCTGATTAATTATTAATTAAATATTATTATTTCTAATTAATATATTATTCACATAATATATTAATAAACTATTTATTTAAATTTATTAATCAAATAAAAAATCAAACTCTCTCTCCAAAAATCATCATGTCCAATTTCTAGGTTTGAGGCAACCCAAAATGATTGTGCTATTATCAATTCAAGTTTATACCAATTATAGTTATAGGCTTGGACACATAATCCAACAGTCTCCCACTTGGATAAGTCTATAACTATAACTGACGGTATAACTTCTAAACTGATCAGCATATTGTATCACTGCCACCAGCACTAGAATCCAGTCCTTAGTCCTTCGTAGATACTTGAGAATATTCTTAACTGCTATCCAATGAGCTCTACCCGGATTTCCCTGATAACGAATAACCATGCTCAACGCAAAAGACACATCAGTGCGAGTACATGTCATAGTGTACACTATAGACCGAACGGTAGAAGCATATGGAACTCTACTTATTTCTGTTATCTCTGCATCGGTACTGGGACTCTGAGTCTTACTCAGTTTGGTATTACTTTGGATAGGCAGTTCCCCCTTCTTGGAATTTTCCATACTAAAATGTTTCAGCACCTTTTCAAGTAAGTACTTTGACTAAGCCCGATTAGCCTTTTACTTTTGTCTCTGAGAATCCTCATCCCTAAAATATATGCATCCTCTCCTAGATTCTTCATAGCAAAACACTTTCGAAGCCAAGTCTTAACCTCTTGCAAAGTTGGAATGTCGTTTCCTATAAGAAGTATGTCATCAACATACAATACCAATAAGGTTACTATACTCCCACTAGCTTTGACATATACATAGGACTCATCTTCACTTCTAGAGAAGCCAAACTCCTTGACGTTCTCGTCAAAGCAAATACTCCATCTGCTAGAAGCTTATTTCAATCCATAGATTGATTTCTCAAGCTTACACACTCTATTCGAATACTTTGCATCTACAAAATCCTTTGGCTGACTTATGTAAACATCCTCAACCAACTTCCTATTAAGGAAAGAGATTTTGACATCCATCTGCCATATTTCATAATCATGAAATGCAACTATGGATAGCATCACCCTAATAGACTTTATCTTAGCTACTGGTGAGAAGGTCTCGTCGTAGTCAACCCCAGGGGCTTGAGTAAATCCCTTCGCAACCAATTGAGCCTTAAAATTGTGTACCTTTTCAACCATGGTGGTCTTCTTCTTGAAGATCCATTTGCACCCAACTGTCTTACGACCTAGTACATTATCAACGAAATTCTAAACTTGATTGTCATACATGGACTTGATCTCGCTGTCCATTGCCTCTTTCCATTTATCTGAATCAGGGATTGTCATTACTTCCTTATAGTTAGTTTCTACATCCAAATTTACCCGTGTACTATCACTGAAAAACGTATCTCCATATGTAGTTATATGGAAACCATAATACTCGGGTGGCATGCTAACCCTACTAGATCGCCTAAGAGGTAATGAGTTATCAATCGGTTCAACTGGAATTTCTTCCTCTGGTTGAACCCTAACGTCTTCAGAGGTTCCTTCATTGTTTGACTCTTGAATCTCTTTAAGATCAATGGTACTCCAACTATTCTCGTTACATATGAGTTCTCCCTCGCGAAAGACTCATCTTCATGCTACAAAGACCATGTTCTCTCTAGGTCTGTAGAACAAATATCCAAATGACTTCTATGGATAACTAATGACAATACATCTTTCACTTCGATGTTCAACCTTGTCGTAAGTCTCTCGTCTAACGAAAGTTTCACAACCCTAAACCTTAATATGTACCAACGAGAGAACCTTCCCTATCCAGATCTCGTGAGGTGTTTTTGCAACCATTTTAGTTGGGACATGTAACGACACAAAAACCTTCCATTGATGATGATAGTTTTTCCGTTACATGAATATTTGTTGGTGTAAAATTATTTCGGTTCTAAGTTATAAAACAAATAAATTAAATAGAAAATGTATTAATTTAATATTATTTCGGTTCCCAATTCAACAGTATTTTGCTGGCATTGGTTGGATTTTTTTTTTTTTTTTGATATTTATCTATTTTTATCTGTATTGGCTGAATAAATGTGGTGTTGCATTATCATCACGTTTCTTTACACGTTGCTCACACATGGTATTTCTTCTACAGATTTCTGGCCTTCCACCGACTTCCCGACACCTTTTCACTTTCCTTCCCTTCCATAACTCATTCACTCCTTCCTCGAATACCCCTCTCCCACCGTCTATTCAAAAACCCTATTATCGCTCCTTTCACCTCCACTCATATCCGTTGTCGTCCTCCGGTGACTTCCCGTTTTCCATTCCCGATTCCCTCAATTAGGGTTGGGTTTGTTGTCGTTGTTTCCAATCTTCTACCGCCTCATATCTCTATTCTTCTTTTCACCGCCTTCGTTTTTCTTCCCACTTCCATCTACAATACCAGAGGCAGAAGTCGATGTTCATCGCCAATGCCACCGGTTGATGTTTCTGGTCTAAATCGATGTCACTATTCTTCCAATCTTTTTCGATTCTAGGGTTCAGGCGAAACAGTGACAGACCGAAGGACAAGAAAGCGGCATGTCGGCCCAGCCAACGGCGGCTCCACCGCCTATTTTGTTTATCTGGGTTTCCAACGACTATGGGGTTGGTGAATCGGACACCTGATTTTGGTTTTTTAATTTAGATGAATTTTTCTACGGATTCGTTGCAGCTCAACAATCCTCGGTTTGTTGTCGATTTTGCGTCCTCTGCGTTCCCTCTGTTCCAAGATCCACCATATCATTATCTCCGGAGGAATGGACTGCACCTTAAACAATCAGACGGTGCCACCCTTCCCAAGAAATCCAACTCTCAGGTATCAGTTGCTGCATGTGCTTCCCACCGTTATCTTTTTTTCTTATATAAAACCTATTTCGAGCGGTGCTTTCTTCTGATATTCATCAGTTCCATGTGAATGTTCTTGGTAGGTGTTTCCTATTTAACAATCATGACATTTCCTCTTCTAATTTTGGATAAACCTGCTCTGTGAAAAATCTAATTTGGGGCTTATTACATTGTTTTTGTTGTTCAAATCTGACATGTTTGAAGATGCACATCAAGTGCTTGGTGAAATTCTTCAAAGAACCGATAAGATTACTTTTTCAGCATCGACTACACAACCTTCTTACTCATGGTGTTTCATATAACTTTTTAGTGGTTTACGTTTGACTTTGGAGGGTAGTATTGGAAAGCAAGACGGGTAACTGTTCAAACAATTAGAATTCAGGAAAAACATGTTTCAAAGTCAAACTTTTACTCATATAAATTCACTCTCAACTTCATGAACGACTGCTCAATCGATCGTCCTCCATTTATCAATTACTTACTTTTTGTGTTTTTTTTTTTTATTTCTTGGTGTTTTTTAATCTTATTCAACAAAAATATAAGAAGTTAAAAAAGACTTCTTTTATTGAGATTTCTTCCTTTACTCATTCCTGACTTTGACTTTATTCACATTATTTGTCAATATTTCAGGCTACATACTCCCCCCTGGAACTTATATCAAGAGCTGAGTTCAAGTTTATCAAGTTCAGCATCAACTATTTTCTATATTTTTTCGTATTTCAACATGCAACTTACAACTCTCCTACAGCAAATGACTTAAACCCTTAAAAAAAGGTTTTTTTTGGAAAAGGCCGTTGATGGAAACAAACCAAATTATGGTTCCAATTTCAATGTTGACTTAAACCATATAAATATTTGGGTTTGAATGATAATTAGTTAATATGCATACTTCTTATATGATTTCGGCGAGTTTGAATATCTTTTTGAAATTATTTTTAGAATGTTAGTGTCAACATTCTGATGGGATTATAGCACAAGTTGGTTGTTTTGTTCCTTGTGCTAAAACTTCCATTTTTATCCATAGCTGTATTTTTGCTCCTATTATGTCTGTTAAATTCCCTTTTTTACAAAATTTAATTTAGTAGTGCATCACTTTACTCTAAAATAAATAGGGATCTTTATGCTCATTGTTCCTAAATGAAATCCCTTAATGGTTGTGTTTTATTATTATAATTAAAGTGTTATTATGAGTTATTTGTTTCTACATAAAGGGTTGCAGTAATTGTTATCTAAAATTTGCGGTTTATTCTGAAATGGACTAAATTGCCCCTATGTTTGCTTTTGGTTTGTTTGTTGGTGCACTTGAGAGTATATTTCCTCTTTTTCTTTCTTGCCCAATTTTACATTGATATTGTTAAGGGGCTCAACAAATTTGGTATTCAAGGATCATAGGATGATATGATACCATTATCATGGCTGATAACATAACTCATTTTTTATGTAAAGAAATATAAGTACATTGGTATTATGAGAAAAGTGTTGTAATGTTGTTGCAGTTATGTGTATACAAATGTAAGTCCATTGTTGCTATGGGTAAAAAAAAGGCAAAAACATCTAACCCGTGCGTTGCACGGGCATCTTCCCTAGTTAATAATAAAAATGTATAAAGTTGATTAATTAAATTGCAAGATAATTAAGATAAAAAAAAAACGATATAATTAATATCCTAATTTAGTAAAAGGAGCTTAAGTTCCAATTAAGTTCAAACAAAATGAGTTAGGTACAATTACGAAGACTTAAAATGAAGGGTAAATTACATAAAATTCGATAAGTACAAAAATAAGAAACTTCAAGGTGCAAATTGACAAGTTGACAAATCACTAATTAAAGTATAATGAAGATATAGGTATATGATGAAGAAAGAAAGAGAGTTCAAGGACCATCGGGGTAAGTTAAGAATAAGCTTTCATTTTTGGCGTAGGTTACGTCCCATGGGTTCCATATTCTCTCAATATATAAACTTATATACGTTACGTAGATATGGACTCATGAGGGCTATGGGGAGATTTCTTGACGTACGAGAGAACAAAAAAAGTTGATAGGCTTCATCTCCGGCGATGGCAGAATCAGAAAGAGATACCCGACAACTGGGTGTTATCCGGAGAAGAAGAGAAAGAGTCGGGGTAATAGTCTTGTATGTGTAAATAGGTGCATAGTATATGAAGCTATATATCTGTACAACCAGTGTTCTAAAAGGCGCGTCAAGGCGCGCCATGGCGTGAGGCGCGGCTTCGTCGTTACGAAAAACCTTATAACGTTGGTGTTAGGCGTGGCGTGTGGCAAAGCGCGATATGGCGCGCCATGGCGCGTTATGGCGTGTTATGGCGCGTGTTTTGTCGTTTGAGACACAGTTTTTTGCTATTTGTTATGTCTTTTCTAATCAGAGATACAAGTATTTTGGTTTTTGTTAACTTTTTATTATTAGTTATTAAACTAATATTGCTAAAAGTAGTTATATTTAATATAAATTTATATTTATGTGGTAATATAATTTTAAATTAATACAAAATTCCCGCCTTACATTACGCCTTGAAAAAACGCCATGGCTCGTTAAGCTTGAGGCTTGGCCTTGCCGCCACGCCTCACGCCATTTAGAACCTTGTGTACAACCAACGGTGACCAACGTCCTACTGTCATCACCGGTGACTGAGAACTGGGCTGCGGCAGGTTGCAACTCTTCCCAATCAAAGTTCGGTGCTCCTTCCCCGCATGATCAGTGTACGAAACAAAGTTATTTCCGTCCTAAGTGTCTGGGTTCCTCCTATTTCCATTCATGATTTCCGACAAAGTCACCAATACGAGATGAAACCACAAATCCAAGGCACCTTAAGAGTTCATGAAGTTTCTTTTGGATGCAGCCCTATATGGTTGAATAAGGTCGATGAATGCGTTCTACCTTTATGTTCTAGTTCATATTTATGTAGAGAAGATTTTCTAAATGGGTGACAACATGAACTACAGTGAGGAAATGGGAAGCCATTAAAGGCTTTTCCTGAATTTCATGAGGTTGGTGAGGAATCATGCGAGCAAACATATTATGGCTACCGTTGGTTTAGAAAAGTACACTCCTTTCTCTTGTTGATCGTCGCATGGGCACATATAATTGCTCCTATTGATTATTATAATTAATCTTAGCCACAATATGCTTCGATTATTAAGAGTTTTGAATGGTAGTAATGTGTATTGTTATGAAGTTACCATCGAGCGTTTAAAATAATAAACAAGAATCAAATTAATTAAAAAATATATTGTGAGATAAAAATATTTAATTATTAACTAAAGGATTAGGGTATAGGTAAATTAAAAGTGATAATAAATCTAAGACCATCTCCAATGCATTGAACTATTAAGAGTTCAATGGATTGACACATCAACATTCCACTAACTATACTATTTAACCCATTAAACTCTACACTCCATTAAACTCTTAAGAGTTCAATGGATTCCACATCACCATTTTAGTTTCTTTTTCATAAATAATATTAATAAATAAAACTAAAATATTACATTAATTAAATGTTATTTTCAACATAAATAGTTATATTAAATTGATAAAGAAAAAAATCTCTAACATAAATTGTATATTAAATTGAGAAAAAAAATAAATAAATAAATAAATGCATGACACCGTTCAATGGGGATTGAACACCCCATTCAATACACTCTACCTGCAATGCATTTTTAATCCATTGAATGCCACATCACCATCTTTTTTATCCATTAAACTCTTCATACAATCCCATTGGGGATGGCCTAACATTGAAAGATAAATCTAACATTGAAAATAAAATAGGTTAATCATGTGGGTTAATTAGAAGCTTAATTCATATAAGGTAGTTTTATAAATAGTCACATGATATTTAGAATTGTCTCTAACGGGAAGTTGTAAGTATAATTAATGATTTATTAATATGTTTTAAACCCTAATTGTTATTTAGGTTTATTTGACGAATAAAGGGCTTATGAAGACTAGTAGAGAAATTCATTTTCCGAATATTCAGGTGAGTTCATAGTTTTAACTCACTAAAGTTGTATGTTTGAAACGTGTAATCCGTAGATGGTGATGTAATTCACTTTAAAATGACCATGTCATTATTTGTGCTTGATGATGATATGATATTTATGATGCTAATATATGCTTGGTGCTAATGTCATGTTATGACATAATTGTTATGTTGCTTACACTTTGATGAACTTGATGTATATAGCATGCTAGCTTAAGTTGTTTGAAATATGATGTATGGTTATGTTTTGATGTGTTGGTTATAAATACATTGCATGTTTAATACACATTTATATGGTATGCATTACATGCTTTACTTAATGGATAAATGACATTGCGGGGTGTAATGGTGACATGGGTAGAACCTTGCAAGTCTAATATGTTGAAAGAGCTTAAGCCTTATCGGTTGTTAGTTGCACGAACTTTCTAGATGGTCGTGTGACACATGGTTCATGTGCACCACGGTGTACGAGAACTGGAGTGGTGTTAGCTTTATGGTGTGGCCGGATCAAACATCACGTGGGAATCGGGAGGTGTATCGGTAGAATTGACACCGTTTGTACCGATCCTGAACGATACCGCGGGTTACTTGTACTTTGCAAATTCGGAGTAGCGAAAGTGGAGTCACAAGGTTGGTGTTTCGTGTGGAAGTCATGAGCCACTTAGAGCCTTTGGCTGGCTGTGCACACAAGTAGTGAACGGGGTGTTTCTCTTGGGTTAGATAGCACTAAGGGACACTTTTCTATCAATCGGTTCAATAGATACAATAAGAGTTTGAATAAGTAACAAAAGTTTGGTTGCATATTAAAAGGTTGAATATATAATAAAAGTTTGGTTGTATTAAAAGGTCAAATATGTAACAAAAGGTTGGTTATTAATAAAATGTTGAACAATTACAAGTTTCTTATATATGAAATATGATTATTTATATGTTATGCGATTGCTTATATGGTATTTGGTTGATCATATATGTTATGTGGTAGAATTGCAGTTGAACATATATACATGTATGCGGTTGAATATGTGATTGAATAATTATGATATACCGTTGTTTTCTAAGTGGTATTTGTCTATCATTTTTATGCTTCATCGTAAATTGATTGATTAACCTATTTGGGTTTTGTATGTTTTCTATGCAACTTTATGAACTCACTCAGCAGAGGCTGATACTTGCATCTTTTCTCTTTTGTGCCATATGATTGGTGCACACTTTAGAAGATTGGTCTTGGTGAGATGGTTTCTTATGGGTAGTAGATTTATATTAACGGTACCACTATTGGACACGTTTTTTTATTATTTACTTTAAAGTACTTTTGTTTACATTTAAATGGTTTGGAATTATGTTTGAATTTTTGAAGTAACATTGTGGTTTAGAAAATGTTTTGAATTAAAAACTAAGTCTTCCGCTAACGTATCTTTACTATTATATAAAGCATTTTAGACATATCTTGAAATTTAAGAGGTATAACTCTTTTAACATCATGTACACTCATATTAAGCTTGAATCTAAATGACGTGCACCTAAAATGTACTATGGTATTACCTTGTACATGTAGAAACTTGAAAGCCCTAATCTCCTCTACACATCCAAGATACATCGTTACCACCACTCGCATCCATCACCCCTATCTCGCTGCCTTTCTCTCTTTCCCTCATTCTCTCTCTCTCTCTCTCTCTCTCTCTCTCTCCCCCACACACACACTACCATCGCATCAGTAGTGAACTAGAATTCACTCTCCAACCTCCACCACCCATCGTATCTGATTGTCGTCTCCACCATCTGCCTTCATACCAATTTTTCGATAACGATTCCACATGATGATCAATCTCTCTCTCTCTCTCTCTCTCTCTATATATATATATATATATATATATATATATATATATATATATATATATATATACCCAAACTCACTCTCCAATCCTACCACCACTCATCATCACATCGTCACTGACACCACCATCGCCTCTGCCCCTACTTCCTCCACCAACCAGTGCCCAAGGGTTGATGGCATCCCTACTTCAATCCTTGAAAAGGGTAATGCATTTCTTTTAAGCCTGATTGTTTTGCCTTAAAAGTAACTTTTTATGAGTGTAAATGATTTTGATTGTTTCTTTGAAACTATTTTCCAGTCAAATCTGTATGTGGTTTTTCTAATTTAGGGTTTTGATTTGAAAGAGATGTCAAAGAAAACGCCTTAACCACTAGGTTTTATTTTTTGGTGATTCTATGTTTCATTCATCATATTTTTACAGATTCAGTGGAAGAAATACAGAAAGTGATAGACATATTGTTCTAACCTTCAAAGATTGTAAAACTTCTTTAACATTTTTAAAAAAAATGCATATAATGATTGTACACATTTTATCTGAAACTATTTCCCTTCAGGAATCTTCAGGGTGATTTCAAGAATTGCAAACCTCATTATCTTCACTGTCTCTCTTTGATTACACTAAACAACACTCAAGATTTGAAGAACTGGAAGCACCATCGAGTATATATAGAATCCACGGTTCGCTTACACTGTTATCACCATCTACCAGACTACCACCAACACATCTCACTTACACACGACTCTATAATATGAGGTATTTACGATTTGTGGAACCGCCATCATACTCACTATCTAAACACCCTCACATACACTTACATCTAATCACACACACATCTAATCACCGCTTCATCTCTCTCGCTCTAGGGCATAATCCCCACAAGAACCAACATCCTCAAATGAAGTCGGCATTAGAGTTTTATAGGGTGCTGACGAGGTCTGGTTAGGATTCTAACAAAGAAGATTACTCTGGTATGTGTTTTTAATGCACATTCTGTCATTTTTTTTTATCTTAATAGTCTTCAAATAAAGACATGTTTTGTCCGTGTTTAAAGCTGAAGTGAAAAAGTTCAAATGATTCTTGTTGGTTTTGTAGAAATCCTGGTAGATTTTTGTATGGGGTGAAGAAGGAAAGAATAAAAAAGGTAAAAGGGAAGGGAAATGGGAATAGCGATCCGAAACCATCACCAAGACACTTCGGCAATTGATTCTTCTTATTACCCTTTTACTATTGTATTGATATCAGAAACACAAGAAGGAACATGTTTTATTACCTTTGGATCTTTGTCTTTGGGCTAACATGTAATTTACTCTCTTTTTGCAAAAAATAGCCAAGAGACGGGGCAAGGTAAAGTTTTTCTTATTATCATTTGATATTTTTCTTCCATGGTGTTGTTATTGAGTGATTGTAACGTTATTTGTGGTAAATAAGTAAGCAAATTACCTGTTTGCGCATAAACAAGATCAAGAGTTTGACTACATTCAATATCTTTCTTGTAAATTAATTAAACTTGCAGGTTATGTTAAATTCTTTAAATGTACATGGGTTTGTGTTTCCATATTTAGTTTCTTTAAATGCCCTTTTGATTTTTTGTTCCATGGTACTGTTCTTGGATGTACCCTACTCATCGTACCTGATAGAGAAACCAGAAACCACATGTCTATTCTTGAAAATCCCTTATAATATGTATCTTTATTACATATTTTGGCAAACATGAGCTAGAAATCAAAGAAATAAGTACATGCAAGAGAGGTGTGAGATGGGGTTGCAATCATGTTGCTACGACAGTAAGGAAAATGAAATTACTCCTTTTTTTTATCTCTAAATCTTTAAAGCCATGTTTTCAATTCCTTTTCAGTTATGTTCAGTTAACAAACCCATGTTTTCAGTTCCTTTCGTATAATATGATCTTGGTTTTTCCTTCTAATTGAATTTATATTCTAGCATACATGTTTTGTTTATGTACAGGGGGAAATCCACCAATGAAGTGCATTTATTTCTCTTGCATGTCGAAAGTGCCATTTTAGATCTTGGAGCCTCGATCAATGTGATGCCATACTCGGTTTTTCAATCTCTCAATGTTGGACCTTTGGAAGAAACCGGAGTAATCATTCAATTAGCGGACAAGTCAAGTGTATCTCCAAGAGGAGTGTTGGAGGATGTGTTAGTACAAGTTAATCAACTTGTTTTTCCCGCATATTTTTATGTCATTGATCTAGCAGAGAAGATCCCTTCCAAATCCTCTATGATTCTCCTTGGAAGACCTTTCATGAATACCACTCACACGATCATTGATGTCCATAAAAGGAAAATTACTATGAAGTTTGATGGATAGATCATTCACTTCAACATCTTTGAAGCAATAAGATACTCTAGCAACGTTTCTCTATTGTACCGGGTTGATGTGATTGAGCCAATAAATAAGATTCTCATGGAAGATGATTGCAAGCCTAAGAGAGAGGCTAAAAGAAGATTGAATCCTCCATTGATGGAAGTGGTCAAGAAGAAGATAATTAAAAGGTTTAAAAGATGCAAAGAGAAGAAAAAGGCATTTCATGACAAACACATAACCCGAAAACACTTTATTCCGGGTCAAGAAGTTCTTCTTTATCATTCATGCTTAAAGATATTCCTGGGAAAATTGCAATCTCGATGGCATGGACCTTTTATTCTTATAAAACTATTTAATCACGGTGTGGTTGAAATTAAGAGTTTGAAAACAAATCAAATATTCAAAGTGAATGGGCACCATTTGAAACCATTTTATGAAGGCTTTGATATGGGAAAATTCGACAACGTAACATTGGAAACTCCGATTTACGAAGGTTAACGGAAGTGAGGCTATGTCTTGGCAAAGACGTTAAATAAATGCATTGTAAATAAATAATCTCTGCTTGAATTTTTGATGTTTCTAGGCTTGAAATTGGTCAAAAATAAGCATCTTGAGGTTTAGCAGTGATCTTAGTAAAGTATGGCAGAAAACCAGAGCTTGTGGAGCGAAAAATTGCAAAAAATGTCAAAATCTGCAACTTGCGCGGGTACCCGCGTAAACGTTACGCGACCCAACCCTACCCACGCAAAATCCGAGCTCAAATTACCCCCACACGAGTTGCATTTTGATGTATGCGTGCGGCTGCTCCCAACTCGCGCAAAGTTTGCGAGGGTACCCGCGCAAATCTTGCGAGACTGCCACCCACCCGCGTAAAGTTTGCGAGGGTACCCATGAAAATATGACACTTCATAAGAAAATTTCGAGCCATTTCATATGATTCCTTTGCACGACCAAGCTTTCATCCATGTGTATTTAGGTGGCCAAGAACTCCACCCACACATCATTGTATGATCCATGTGTTGCTTCCGTACCGTCCTCGCCGACCTCCTCCACCTTGTTCCCGGTATGATCCTTCCTTACTCTCATCCTAAGCATTGAGGACAATGCTTAATTTTCAGCTTCTTTATTTTTTATTTTTTATTGCATTTAGGTTGTATATTGTTGCATTTAGATTAAGTCATTTAGGACATTCATAAAAAATTGCATAAAAAATCCAAAAATATTGCATATTTTCTTTCTTTCTATTCTAATTTTCATATTTTTTAGATGCATTCTAGTTTAAGTTCATGCATTTTTGTTATCTCTTGTCTTCTCATCCTTATAGGTACCATAGCGCCGAGTCATAAGTATTGAATCATAGATTGGTCTTGGGTCTTAATATGGAATTCCTTATATTGGATAAATGGCACATGTTTTGAGCCTCGCATACCACTTTGAGACCGCTTGTGTGGGGTTCAGATGCAGGTAGCTTGATTGGGTCTAGGTGCGGAGGGATGTGGTTGGTCATGCTAATGTGTGCGAGCAAAGATTAGCTCGGTAAGGTATTTTGAAGACATTGAAGATATTGAAGACTCGCATCTTGGTTTTGGGGGAGTACTCTTTAGTGGGTCCCCCAATTCACATCTTTTGGGACCAAGTTTTCTTTTGGTAACACCCATTTTTGAGTCACATCCCACCCTTTTTAGTTGATCTTGGCACATTGTCAATGATCATTAGGTGTTCATGTTAGCCTCCATCCTATGTTACATGGTGAAATTCCTTAGACCTTCCAAGAAGAAAAACACAGAAAAATGAAGAAATTGGAAAAGTGAAGACAAAAAGAAACAATGAGGAAGATTAAAGAAAAGCAACAAAAAAAAAAGAAGAAAAATGAAGAAAAAGAGCAATACAAAAAGATGAACAAGAATCCAAGTTCAAGACTTCTTTTAAAAAAAAAGAACATCGAGCTACAAAGAGACTGAAGACCAAATAACAGAAGTTCAAGATTGAAGACTTAAGTTGTTAGGTTTAGATTTAGGTTAAGTAGAATTTTTATTATTTTATTTTATTTTTGATTTTTGGTGAGAAAAGGCTATGACGATGAGACGGTAGATTGTAGAGGACAGTACAAGGGAGAAGCCTCTGAAACCAGATGTTTGCCTGGAGGCCACGCTGCAAAACCTTATTTCGTATTATACACTTCAGCCTGATAAATGTAGGAATCATCTTGTGTGAAGAGGCGCCTTTCCTTCATGCATTATGATCTGCATTGGTGATTTAAAGTGCCCCCACTGGGCGTATCCTCTGTTTCTTTTGTCTTGCACATAGCGACTACATCAAGTCGTGATTTATTCGCCCATCAAGTGGTTTGAGAATGTGGTTTATGGCCCTAAAGTGGGGAACATTTTGAAGATGCGTAGGGTTCATGAAGGACTAATTCTGACCATGTTGACTGATTTTGACAAAGTTCTATGGTATCTTTCTTTTTCCTTTTTAGTTTAGCTCATCCCGAGCTCATTTTAGTCTTGTTCTAACTTGAGGACAGGTTAGGTTTAGGCTTGGGGTGATTTGATAGCTTATTTTATTTCCTTATTTTTATTAGTTTATTTTAGTATTTTAGCTCTTTTTATCATTATTTCATTGTATTTTATTTATTTTCTTTATTATGGATCATACCGGGTGCTTTTTATGTTGCATGAGGTATTTTGCAGGGTTTTGGAGCTTGTTGCGGTTATGGATTAGCTTGGAAATGGGCTTTGTGGGCTTCCGAGGTATTATTAGGCTTTGCGGATCCATTAATGGAGATTTGGGCTTTAAAAAGGCTAAGGACTTGTATGAAGTGGGCTTGTGAAGATGGGTCATGGACTTTTATTTTGGGCTTGGATCATCCATATTTGAAGATAGAAGATGATTGGTTAGTTTGAATCATGTGGGATATGTAGGGGACCAAGGGAATCTTTGGTAGTGGGATGGTTAGTGGAGAAAAAAATGAGCCAATAGCATTCCAGCAGCGCTTGCGCGGGTGAAATCTCTATCGCGCGAGTACCCGCGCAACTTCCCAGTTTTGGAAATTTTGGTCATTTGGCTTGCCATTACCTTGGGGGTTGGATCTATCAGCTATCACTTCGATTTTACACCATTGGAGACCAGAAGAAGGCGATTTTGGAGCTTGAGACTCATTTCTTTTCATCTTTCCAAGTTATTGGTAGTTTCTTTATGCAATTAGACTTTTGTGATTGTTATTATATTGCCATGAGTGGCTAAACTCTCTATTCTGGTTAGCCTTGGCTAAAACCTTTGAATATTTGTGGGTTTTTAAGGGATTCATGTTTATTAATCATTTATCTTATGTCTATGATTCTAGTTCATATTTCATATGCTTGTTTAATGCTTTGATCATGAGCTTGGTACTTCAATAAGCAATTGTTGGTTTATTTCTTTGGTTTAGCATTGAATCATTGAATTACTTAGAACAAGGGCTTTATGATGGTGGAAATCATCTCTAGCTTATGAATCATAACTCATTTATGGATGTGTAAGCATTGACATCTTCTAGGAATGGGATTCCTTCATTCTTAAGGAGCATCAACCTCTTGGGTTCAATTGCTTCAATTGGATCTTTGATTTTGATTAAGAAGGTGTGTTGTGGGCTTCCCCAACCTCCATAATACCTATGAGGAATCTTGGCATATCATGCTTCATGATTTCTATAACCAATTTGGGATGAATGATAAGCTTCATGTTGAATCCTAATGATAAACACACAAATGTTCATTGTGTTGAATTGCCTTGGTTAACCAATTCTCTCGAATATTTGAGCATCTCATCATCTTGCTTAATTGAAAGCTTTTTAGTTATTCAAGTTTTTTAGTTTTCAAGTAATCAAACACCCCCCCTCCTTTTTAGTTTAATTGTAGTTAGTTAGTTTATTTGCACTAGTTCTAATTGATTGCATTAGTAATTGAATACAACCATTTCCTAGATGATCGATACCCCTTTTTACAATTATATTATATTTTATTTGCAAATAAAGGGTGTAATTTGCTTGGTAGACTTGACATTCCACCAAGTTTTCAATGTCACCCTTGAGTAGATGTTAAACAACAACATGTTTTGATTTGAGGAGGATGAGGAGTAACCAGAAGCATCGGTGGGAGTAGACATCTATAAAAGAAAGATAGTTTTAGTTAGATAAGAATAATCATTAATATAAAAACCCAAAAAATGAAATATTAAGGCTAGGATCTAACTAAATAATTCATAACTTAGAAAAGAGATGTCGTAATCTAATTGTAAATTATGTAAATGTAGGTAAATGATGATTTACCAATTCCACCATAAGGAACAAAATTTTGAAAGAAATTAGGTTTTGATGAAATTCCTAGATCTTTTAAGATTCATTGAAACTCTTCAATGACATGTTTAATCTCGGTTATGATCTTCCATTTGTGACTGGGATACCGAGGATCACAAACAAGACGTGAATAACCATGCAAATTAGCTTGGTACTCTCGATGTTATTTATCATTTCATTTTAATGTGTCGGTTAGCCACACACGCTCCATTAATCAATGATAATTTTCGAGACACACACTACCACTCTTTATTAGTCCCCCATTAGTGTGTCGGTTAACCATATGCGCTCGACTAATGACTTATAAATTGTAATGTGTAATTTCATGGGTTAGAATACAAATTCACATTTTTCCTAAAGTAACTAAGACTGAATTGCTATAATTATTGAATTGATCAAATTAGGGTTTATGGCAATTAAACCCTCTAGTGACTTATAAAGTGTAATGTGTCCCCTATTAGTGTGTCGGTTAACCACATGCGCTCCACAAACTACTTATAAAGTGTAATCTTTCGACTAAACCTTTTTATTAAAATCCAAATCTTAGATGCTTTAGAAAAAATGTGAATTTGTATGCTAATCCATGAAATTACACATTACACTTTATAAGTCGTTAGTGAGGCGTATGTGGTTAACCAGCACACTAATGGGGGACTAATAAAGAGTGGTAGTGGGTCTCGAAAATTATCATTGATTAATGGAGCGCATTTAGCCAACCGACACATTAAAATGAGATAATAAATGATATCGAGAGTGCCAAGCTAATTTGCATGGTTATTCACATCTCGTTTGTGATCCTCGGCATCCCAGTCACAAAAGTGAGAGCATAATCTAAGATTAAACATGCCATTGATTAGATTCAATGAATATCAAAAGATCTATGAATTTCATAAGATTAAAATTGGTAAAAGCCTTACCTACCTAAAATAGATTTGAATTTGATTACGACATCCCTCTTCAAAGTTCTAATTGAAAATATGGATCCTAGCCTTAATTTAAAATTTATGGGTTAATAATTAAGGATTAAAATCAACTAACTTGAATTCTCTTTTCTCCCATTATAGATGAAAAGTCAAGAAAATAATGATCTTCCTTATTCTTTTAGAAATGGTTTTCCTGTTCCTATAAAAGATGACCCTCCACTTTCTAATCAACGTGAAAATGTTTTCTCCTCTTCTGCAAATGGTGGAACCGGACGTCATGCTTCTCCAAATCTTCCTCATTTTCCTCCAGTTCTCCCTACGTCGTGTTTTCCTCGAGTTGAAAGATATGAAACTACTCAATCCCTATTGACATGTAGACATCAAGATGGAAATTTTATGTGTGCGCATGTTCTGGAAATGAAGTCATACATTGAAAAGCTGGAAAGAATGGGTGTCATTTTCCCAAGGGAGCAAGTCGTTAATTTGGTTCTACTTTTTCTTCTAAAGTCATATGAACAGTTCATTAAGAACTTTTATATGAGAAACCTTGACGTGACCCTAATTGATCTGACCCAAATGTTGATTATTGCTGAAGCAGAAATGCTTAAGAGCACATCTGAAGCAGAAATGCTTAAAGGGTTTGATTCCAAAGTTTCCATGGACATTAACCATGCATGGTGACAATGGTGGTCTAGATAAGATTTCTCTTCTCAATGGAAAGGGATCGGTCAAGGTCAAACAGTTTGATCGTATGGTAAAGAGAAAGGCTAGTTTTGAGATAGTTCCATGTGTTAACCCTAAGGATTCCATATATTTCTATTGCCAATTGAAGGGGCATTGTTTGTTGTAAATGTGACCAGTAGAGTTGGTATTCGGAGCAATGTGTTGATTCAACTATTTCGTCAGTCTGTTAGGTGAGTTTCCTCACTACACTTCAAGGTCAAAGGCACCAATGACGACCCACTTAGTTATGTATCCTGGTATATAGGATGTTGATATGTTGTAGTGATCTGTTAAATTTGTATCCTGGTATATAGTGTTAAGGTGTAAAGTCACACTTGGATGTGGCTTACCCTCTTGTATGTGTAAATAAGTTGAGTCCTTCCTATAAATAGGAAGTGAGTGACTCCCATTATGTAAGAACTTGTAATGATCATTTTGGAGTGTTATTTTTAGAGAGAGATATTGCAAAACCCATTTCTACTCTTTCTAACCAAACTAGTGAGAGCTTAAATCAGATTTATTTACTTCATGTGTTCATGATTTGTATGATAATTCACTAGATATTTCATATTCCACATTAGACATCATAATCAACACCACTACAATTGGTATCAGAGCAGGTGTTCTTGATTTGATCAAGAATTAATCCATGATGTTACACCCCAAAACCGGAACGGCGGAAACGTTCTGGGGTAGATGACGTCATGTCAAGTATCACAACATATGCAGTATAGTAATCAAAGTACAACAATCATTGCATTAATAGTATTAGTTTTACATGGTTTACATTACATAGAAACATCAAAGTAATACAAGTAATAATATAGGTGTAGCTTGGTACTAAACTGTCTTCACCAAAAGCTCCTGGGATGTACCTGTCTATTGCTGACCTGAGAATACAAGTTATTTGAAAGCGAGTATCAACATTTTTATAAATGATGGTGAGTTCATAAGTATTTAGTGTCATTTTATTCAAATAACTTTATACAAGTAGTAGTTTAGAATCAACGGTGTATTAGAGTCTTTTCCAGAAAATCCTATATTTTCTAAACAAAAGCAGTCTTCTACCAAGACCAGACCGAGTTGTGTTTTAAAGAGTAATTTTCCCTGAAATACTATCATTACCAAAATACGGTATTTGATTTAAAGGAAGTAGAAGAATATCACTAGTAAAATACAAGGGAAAATAACGTATGCCTCAGCAGAAGATACTGCTGACTAAGGCAAAGAAAGCATAGACTCCAGGAGAGTATTGAGTGAACGACACGCCTGGCTCAGTCTAACAAAAGGAGACACAGACCCCAGACGGTATCAAATGAAAGATACAGCTAGCAAGGTCTAAAACAGTTAACACAGACCCCAGACAGTATCAAATGAATGATACGTCTAGCAAGGTCTAAAACAAAGAGACACAGACCCCAGACAACATCAATTCAATGATACGTCTAGCAAGGTCTAAAAAAAAGAGTGATCTTAAGGGTGTTGTTTCAAAAATACAGTGTTAATTCCCGTTACCTTCAGGCCATGAATTATAAGGTAACCCCGAGATACTCATAACCATACTGATAGACACTAGAGAACTTGACGCCCTGCAAGCGTCGGAAAGAATGTGACATTTGTCACCCCTTGGCTTGGTAGGTCGTGGACTGTAGCTAGCAGTCAGGGTGTGGGAGTGTCAATCCCGTATAGATCTATACACACAATGCCCGCTCTCCCTACAGGAGACTCTGGTTACCAACTTGACAATGGAGAAGGTCGTGTCCTGAAGATGCATCTCGTATAGTGAGTTCTGATGTAAATACTGGGCTAATGATAGAGACTCACAAATAAACTGACCGACGTAAACCTATATGTCTATACATGTATACATAATATATAATTAATGATCAAGCGACCTTCGGACGGATATCCGATCCCACCAGACCACATCCCAACGAGGAAAAGGAAATAGGGCGAACTAGCCTTCCTAAGTCCTTTAAACATTATTTATATAGCTATACAAGTACAGGCATACATTTAACTAAGTAGAAGCATTTAAAGAAGTTGAAGTGTTTATCGAAGTAAAAGTGTTCCACGAAGTAGAAGCGTTAACATGTAGAAGCGTATCACGAAGTAGAAGCGTATCACGAAGTAAAAGCGTATCACGAAGTAAAAGTGTTAACAAGTAGGAGCGTATCACGAAGTAGGAGCGTATCACGAAGTAAAAGCGTTAACAAGTAATAGCATTTAACTAAGTAGGAGCATTAACTAAGTAAAAGTATAACGAAGCAGTAGTATCTAACAAAGTAGGAGTATAAAAACATGGAAGAAAACTTTGATGAAAACTTTGGAAAACCTTTATACTTAAGAAATCATGACTTGGTATTCTTTTGTAAAACAAGTTTGAAAACCTTTAGAAATCCTTTGAAAACCTTTCATAAACAAGTTTTAAATGAAACTTTGATAAAACATTATAGGTAAAGAAATCCTTTGTTTAAAATACTGCTGTAACTAAATCTGAAATAAAACATACAGCGTGAGAGTCAATTTGAGAAAAGCTTTGAACAAGTAAAGACGTTTTAGAAAACCATTTATAGTATCATACTTGGTAAAACAGTTAACAGTGTAATAAATCCTTGTGCATGCGGGTTATCAATCACATGTGATTGATATGATAATTGGCATGTTTTAACTTGTATCCCCCCCCCCCCCCATAAAAGCATGTAAAAACATTTAAAAGGTTAATTCAGGGGTATGAACTCACCTGTTGTAAGCGGATCGAATGAAAGTGCCGGTTGGGTGCTCGGTGTCAGGTAAAGACTTGAACACGCTTAGTGACCCATTAACATATGATGACATATGTTTACATACAATTAGTAAATATAATACTAATTAAACATGTATACGCATCCTAAAATGCGGAAAACACTTGGATCAAGTGCTAGGAGTGTCCCGGGTAACATCTAAGGGTGTGTATGGCCTAGATAGGGAGTTTACTTTTCAAGAGTAAACTCTTTATAGAGTTTACAGCCCTAAGACCTTATCCCCATGAGCTTACGGCCATAAACTCATGGATGGTGTGTTCTTTGATGCATTAAGGTCTTATAACACTTGTGGAACTAGGCTAGGTTCAATTCTAGGGCTTATGAAGGGTTTAATGATTCAAAATGGGCCATTTGAGGAGTTTACGGCCTAAGACTACTCCTTGAGGAGTTTACGACCGTAAAATAATGATTTTACGGTAGTAAACTCATGTTGGTCCATTACTTTTGTTGTTTGGTGGTTCTAACTCATGCGTGTAAGGTTCTAGTCACTTTTAGGAGCATAGGAAGGTGTTTAGGGCACTTAAACACCTTGGAAAGGTGTTTACGGTCTAAGGAGATGTTCTTGTGGAGTTTACTACCTTAAACACATGAGTTTACGGCAGTAAACTCATGTTAGTCCATAAATCATGTGTTTTTGTGGTTGTAGGTTAAGCATACAAAGTTCTAGGTCCAATTCCAAGCCATACAAAGTGGTAAGGGCACTTTAACACCCTTTGGGGGTGTTTATGGTCTAAGAATAGGTGTTTACGGTCCAAGAACCTTCTTGGGCTGTAAAATCAAGTGGGACACATATTTGTATGCTTTGGTGCATATCATGAAGGAAAATAAGGCTCTATGCACTCAAGGAAGTTCATGGAAGCTCTTGGAGGTGCTTGAGGGGTAGTTTAACACTTAAACAAGCGTTTATGGTCCATGCATTTGGGTTTACGATCTAAGGATGTTCTTAGACCGTAAACTCATATTTACTCCCCATTTGGTCCGATTTTGGTGTTCTAAGTCCTTTCGGGTAAGCCTCTAAGCCATTGCTAAGCATGAGAAGTGTAAGGGAGGGTTTTTGGGCATCAAACCCACTTCCAAAGAGGTTTACGGTTTTGGGAGGCTCCCAAGACCATAAACTCATGTTCTTGAGGTTTTTGGATGATTAAGTCACGAATTTGCAAGCTAGATAAGTTAGATAACAAGCTAGGAAGGTTTACTTACCGATTTGAGGCTCGGAGGGCCGATTTTTTACCAAAACCCGTTTGTTGAGAGAGAAAGTAGAGAGAGAGAGAGAGAGTCAAAGGTGGGAAAAGGCTTCTAAGGAGTGTCCACCCACCCTTATCTAGGGCTTGTGTGTTGTACCCGGTATACGACTACCCGATACTTATGTTTAACGAGGTTTAAAATTTTACCCGGTTAAATGGCTGCCAATAAAAATAAACTTTTTCCAAATAAATGGAAAGATAATTTATGTGTTTTTATTTTCACTTGACGAATATTAATTAAAATATTCCAATGGGTTTAAATCCGGTCAAAAATATTTTCGGGATAAATTTGGCTAATTTTTGACGTAATTAATTTCGACGTTAATTTCGATGTTAAAACTAACGGAAATTTTTGGGTTGTCACACATGATGACATTCTAGATTTGGTGATTTTTCATTTGATATTTGATCTTCGTGTTACAGAGAGTTTGGATTCTAGAAATCAAATTCCTCATTGATTCTACTCATAATTCGATTTTCTTCACTAGAATTCAAGTGATTTTTACTTTCTCTCTCTATAAAAACTCAAGCTCTTATCGATTGATCAAAGATGGTGGACTTGTCGTATGATTCTTGGGTTGTGATCGTTGAAGATGTCAAATACAAAGTCAATGAGAATCAATTTTATAGGTTAGTGTTAAGCGAGTTGATTTCATGGGGTAATATGGTTTCTTATGGAGGTTTGATGTAACGCCCCGGGTTTTCTCGGTACGTTTGGTTATTTTAATTTAATTATCCTTGTAACCTTGGGTTAATTTATTTAACCAATGTCTAATTTCTTATGTTATTGGACTCTTTTGATCATCTTGTAAACTCCTTTTATTGAAGTCCATGGGCTATGGGCCTATTTGCAAAGTCCACCTAGTTAATAGTACTTAATGTGTAAATTGAATCATTTGGAACACACACAAGGAAAACACTCTAAACCCTCCCTCTCTCTCAAAAATCGTCCCCCTCTCTCTCTTTGGGATCAAGAGCAGCCAAGGGGCTATTTGGAGCTTAATTCTTGTTCATTTCCAGCCTTGATTCGTATTGGTATGAACCTCCTTATCCTTTCTTACAACTTGATTCATAACCTTGTTCTAGTTTTATGATTTCATCTTCACCTCTTCTCCTTCTTATTTTATTTGTAATTGTATGTTATACATCATCTCAAGATCCTATCTTCACCCCATATATGGTGGATGATGGATCTAGGGGATTACATGTGGCAAAAGATCATGGAAACCCTAAAAGGGAGAATGATGATTTTATGTGCTTATGTTTATTTTCATGTTGATTATTATTACATCCTTGAGGCTAAATGAAATCCTAATGATCCCTAACCCTTTTTAGTACCACCATTATCATGGGGACTGAATTGGGATGATGAACACATCTTAAAATGTGTTTCAAAAGGAGAAGGATGGATAAGCCAAAAAGGAATCACGGGTGGCTACGATTCTGTTTTCCATCAGATCTGTAGTCATTTTGTAAAAATCATATCTGGAGCTCTAGAACTCAAACGGACCCCAAACCAGTTCCAAAAGTTCACAAATTGAGTTGGCTAACTTTCTTAAGAAGGCCAACCTCACTGATAAGGGCTTTATCTATGTGAAAGAATGGCATCTTTGCTGTTAGGTCTGATCCGGGTCTGTTCTGATATGTCATTTTGTTTTCATCATTTCTAAGGCTTGGAAAAGGATCCAGAGTGATTCCAAGTTTCTATATGTTCCTTATATTATGAATTTAAGATCTGGAGAATATGGGGTGTTATTTCCAATTATAAATTGGTTAGAATGGATCCACACTCCAGGTCAGTGGGCAGTCACCAGCTTTTGCTAGTGCTGTGATTGTCCACAATGTGAATTTTATATCTGGAGTTTGAGAGATGCTTTTCATTCAATTCCAACTCTGAGACTTTCACTTGTATGTCCTTTACTTCTCTTAATTTTCTTTTGGACGAATTCTACTCACAAGTTGGGTAGAATTGGCCAACATCACTTGACTGTATTGTTGGAGACAGAAGTGATACACCATTTTGTAAAATTCATATTTAATTCATCTTTTGGAGTTAGAATGAGTTCTTTATAGTTATGGAATCCTGAGCAATCATAGTTTCCTATAAAATTTAGTTAAAACTATGTTTCTGTTTTAGATTTTGGAGTAAATCCGTTTTGAACAGCAGGTCTGTTTTAGAGACCTTGCTGTGATTACTCTTTTCTCAACTCATAGCTTCATTACTTCTCGTTTCTAACCTTTAGTCCTTCTTAGGCGAGGTTTTGAAGTTTGCTTAAGCTTGGTAGCACTATTTTATTGTTAGCCATCCTTAATAATCACTCAAGGTGAGTTCTCTCACACCGTTGTATTAATGATTGTGTTTGCTAGTTAGCTCGTGTGTGATTATTCGAATTTATTATAAAAGCATGCTATATAAGTATTGTTTTAATTCGTACATGTGCACTGTATGTAACTAATTATGGATATGGGGACACCACCAAAGGATACGGATTTACCGGTGCGGTGGGTAGGTAAGATCACCAACGTAATACTCTTCGTGAGGTGCGGTGATTAGGGCCAAATGATACGGGATCTTCCCGGTGCGGTTCAAACCTACAAGTCCTTCTCGTAATATAGACATTGATTCGTTCTTTGTCTTTATCATTATAATTGGAAAATGGATTAGGGCTAGTAAATATGAATGTTAGTACAATGTCTGTGTTTGAATTCACTAAGCTTCGTGCTTACGTTTTTCCCTTATAACTTTTCAGGTGTTAAGATTAAAGAGGCTAAGGCTTGACATGGAGCATCGGGACATCGCTACTAGTTATTTTGTTGGGACCTTATTATTATTATTACTTCCGCACTTATTTTATATGGTTATTAAGTTGATGGATTATGTTATGACTATTTCAGTTGTTTTAATTTAATTTAAGATGAGTTTTAAAAGTTTAAAATTGTTGCAAAAAAAAAAAAAAAAAAAAAAATTGGGTGTCACAAGTTGGTATCAGAGCCACAGTTTGAGGGAACTAGGCATTCTTGTGGATGTTCTAGACTCAAATTTGAGGCTCTATAATAGTTTATTCTCTTTTTAAAATATTTTTCAAACTTTCTGAAGACTAGTAGTGAAAGATGTCGCGGTGTACCAGTCAGCCAGCCAAGTAAGCCTTATTTCTTATGTTAAATGTTTATGTTAAATTGTTGACTATGAATTGGATTCTACTAGCCTTAAAATATTAGATTACACACTTAGTTAGTGTTAACATGTGAGAGAGTTGTAAAATTAACGGCTAGAGCGAACTGGAAATTTTGAAACTAGACGCGAATGCGAAATTGGAACTTGTGTGGAAGGTAGTAGAAGGGCCCCTACTATTTGAAACATCGGTGCCGGTTTCGAGTCGGGGCAAGGTTGAAAAATTTTCGGCAAGCTGAGTGTTTCGTCTTCCTAGAAATATCTAGGCTGAATTATTTCTAAATATTTTCCTCCTTCTACGGATACAGATGGCTCCGCCTGCTCGCCTTAATCAGCTCCAAATGGAGCAAGTTAGGAATATTGTCGCTGAGGAATTCAATAACGCTTTCAATGAATTAATCCCGGGCGTGACCAATGACATAATCAACCAGGTCAAAGCTCTTCTGGATGAGCGCCTCGCAGCTATTCCCGGGGGAGCGTTATCGGCTCCGCCCGTTCGGGATTCGGCATACTACTTCGAGAAGTTCAACAAGTGTAGCCCTCCTCTTTGGAATGGTGAATCCGACCCAGTTGCTGCTAAGCATTGGGTGTCAGATGTTGAGGGCGCCTTCATGACTGTTGGGTGTCCGGACTAGTACAAAGTTGTGATCGCCATGAATCAGCTGCGAAAAAGGGGAAAGACATGGTGGAACACCATCACCGCTCTATTAAACGAGGAAGAAGTGAGGGCCATGTCTTGGGCTCAATTTGTGGAGAGGTTCGAGGCACAATATGTGCCCAAGGTGGAGCAGCAGCGGATGCAGCAAGAGTTCATGGCCTTACAGCAAACTACCGAGTCTGTTAGCGATTTGAACGCCAAGTTCTTGGAGATGCTATCTTTTTGTCCCTCATTTGCTGGGAATGAGGCCTGGTTGGTCAGCCAATACACTACCATTCTACGTACCGAGATTCGGGAATTCGTTAGCATGCAGGAGTTCCCGACTTTATCTGCGATCATGGATGCAGCGAGGAGGAGGGAAATCGAGTTGCAGACCCAGACCAAGAGGAAGGCCAATGACACCTCCTCCAAGACATCCGGAGATGCCCAGAAAAAGCAAAAGCAGGGTGGTAAGTCAAGGTATGAGTACAGGCCGTCTTCAAGTCAGGGCGAGAAAAATCTGTTGATATGCTACAACTGTAAAAAGCCAGGGCATCATTGGAAGAATTGTAGGGCTCCCCCTGCGAGTGCAGTTCCTCAGATTACTTCTGCTGCTCCCGTTTGCTATCACTGCAACGAGACGGGACACAAGAAGCCCGAATGTCCAAAGTTGAAGGCTGGTAAAGGAAGCGGGGGTACAAATCCTGCAATTGCATCGTCTTCTAAGGGACCCACTATGGTGACACGAGGTCGTGCTCACCAGATGACTGTGGATGAGCCGGTGATTACCGCGACAGTGGCAGGTAAATTTCTTTTTTTTTTCTTTTCTCTCCTGCCATTATTTAATAAATGGTAATTAGAATTGTTTACATGATTGTATGTGGTAAATCAGGCACTTATTTGCTAGATTCCGAGCCTGCTGTTGTTATGTTTGATAGCGGTGCTACCCATTCTTTTGTATCTCGCACGTTTATTAATCGTCTGGGGTGTAGTATCGGAAAATTGGCTCGCCCAATGGTTGTCGAAGTTGCCGACAACCGCACTATTTATGTCACCGATGTCTATCGGGGTTGCGCTCTCGAGTTTTCTGGAGTTGAATTCCCTATCGATCTTATCCCTATTGCGATGCGAGAGCTCTGCGTTATCGTAGGCATGGATTGGCTTGATGCGTTTGATGCGGAAATCCACTGTCGTAAGAAGCAAGTTCGTGTTCGAAACCCTAGAGGTGGAGAACTTATTATTCAGGGGGACATTCCCCGCCTGGCTATGGCTTCTTGCTCTTCTGCTATAGCACTAGACGACGTTCCTATCGTTTCCGACTTCAGCGATGTCTTTCCGGAGGAACTCCCTGGCTTGCCACCTGTTCGGCAAGTGGAGTTTCGCATTGATTTGGTGCCAGGTGCGACTCCGGTAGCGAAATCTCCTTACCGCTTGGCACCACCTGAAATGAAAGAGCTCCAAGATCAACTTCAAGATCTAAGTGATAAAGGGTTTATACGGCCAAGCTGCTCGCCTTGGGGTGCTCCTATTCTCTTTGTGAAGAAGAAAGATGGATCCCAGCGAATGTGTATTGATTATAGGGAGCTAAACAAGCGCACGATAAAGAATAGGTACCCGTTGCCACGTATTGACGATCTTTTCGATCAGCTTCAAGGAGCATCTTGGTTTTCCAAGATTGATTTACGTTCCGGTTACCATCAGATGCGTGTTCGTGAAGAAGACATTGAGAAAACAGCATTCCGTACTCGATATGGGCACTTTGAATTCGTAGTGATGCCTTTTGGGCTCACCAATGCACCCGCAGCGTTCATGGATCTCATGAACCGGGTGTGTAGCCTGATGCTTGACCGTTCGGTCATAGTGTTCATAGATGATATCTTAGTCTATTCTAAGAGCAAAGAGGAGCATCAGCAACACCTTCGGGAGATTCTGGAAACTCTGGCAAGAGAAAGGCTTTATGCTAAATTTTCAAAATGTGAATTTTGGTTGGAAGAAGTTCAGTTCTTGGGGCATGTGGTAAACAAACAAGGTATCAAGGTCGATCAAGCCAAGGTTGATGTGGTTAAACAATGGAAGATTCCGAAAACACCTTCTGAAATTCGCAGTTTCTTGGGTTTAGCCGGTTATTACCGGAGGTTCATTGAAAATTTCTCTAAAATCGCCTTACCACTCACCCGATTGACCAAGAAATCAATGAAATTCGTTTGGGGCCCGGAGCAGCAACTGGCGTTTGATGAGTTAAGGAAACGATTGTGTGAAGCTCCGATTTTGGCCTTACCTGATGGGGTTGAGGATATGGTGGTTTACTGTGATGCATCGCTTCAAGGTCTTGGTGCCGTGTTAATGCAACGAGATAGGGTGATAGCCTATGCCTCCCGACAGCTGAAACCCCACGAACGAAACTACCCCACTCATGATTTGGAGCTTGGGGCTGTTGTTTTCGCTCTTAAGATTTGGAGACACTATCTCTATGGAGTGAAGTTTATCATATACACTGACCATAAGAGTCTAAAATATTTGTTCGAGCAGCGGGATTTGAATATGAGGCAGATCCGATGGTTAGATGTGGTAAAAGATTATGATTGTGAAATTCACTACCACCCCGGTAAAGCTAATGTGGTAGCTGATGCTCTTAGTCGTAAACAATCTGCCGAACCGATTCGAGCTAAGTGTCTCCGGATCACGATGGTGTCGTCTTTGTTAGATCTAATCCGGGACGCCCAAAAGACGGCAATAATGGAGGAAAACATCAGGCGTGAGAAGATTGGGAAAGAGTTGCCTAAGATGGAACGAGACGGGCGTGGTTTGCTGACTCGCTACGGTAGGATTTGGGTTCCATATACCGGGGGAAATCGGAAAACCCTAATGGATGAGTCTCATAAGTCAAAATTTTCTATCCATCCTGGTGCTACTAAAATGTATCGGGACCTTCATGAGGCTTACTGGTGGCATGGAATGAAGAATGATGTGGCTCGATTTGTGGAAGAATGTATGACCTGTCGAAAGGTCAAGGCGGAACACCAGAAACCGCATGGGAAGTTGCAACCATTGGAGATTCCTGAATGGAAATGGGAGCATCTAACCATGGACTTCATTACAAAACTTCCTAGAACTGCCCGAGGATTAGATACGATATGGGTGATTGTTGATCGTTTGACTAAGAGTGCTCACTTTCTGGCTATAAAGGAGAGCTCATCGGCGGAGAAATTAGCCGAGATCTTTGTTCGGGAGATTGTCTCATTACATGGGGTGCCCGTTTCTATCATCTCCGATCGAGACACCCGATTTACCTCTCGGTTCTGGAGGAAGTTTCAAGAGGAATTGGGCACACGATTACATTTTAGTACCGCCTTCCATCCGCAGACAGACGGGCAGAGTGAGCGGACGATTCAGACCTTGGAGGACATGCTTAGGGCGTGTGCGATTGATTTTGGGGGTAGTTGGGATGACCATCTACATCTAGCTGAGTTTTCTTATAACAACAGCTATCACTCGAGCATTAAAATGCCTCCGTATGAAGCCTTGTATGGGAGGAAGTGCAGGACGCCCGTTTGTTGGGGCGAGGTTGGGCAGAGGGTACTTGGGAGTACTGATATCGTGCTACAGACTACGGAGAAAATCCAAGTGATTCGGGATCATTTGGTCACAGCGAGCAGTCGTCAGAAAAGTTATGCTGACAAAAGACGCTCCAATCTTGAGTTCCAGGTGGGAGATTATGTGTTGCTTAAAGTCTCCCCCTGGAAAGGTGTGATTCGATTTCGGAAGCGGGGAAAGCTCGGACCCCGATTCATTGGACCCTACAAGGTCATAGCTCGTGTGGGGAAGGTGGCTTACCGTTTAGAGCTTCCTGACGAGCTTAGTCTAATTCATAATACGTTCCATGTGTCTCAGTTACGAAAATGCGTTGTTGATGAGACCGCTGTGATACCACTGGAGGACATACAAATTGACGAGCGTCTCAATTATGTTGAGAAACCAATCGCTATTTTAGAACGAAAGACGAAAGCTCTTCGCAACAAGACTATAAACCTGGTTAAAGTGCAGTGGCAACATAGGAAGGGTTCGGAATGGACTTGGGAACCGGAATGCGAGATGCGGGCTCATTATCCGGATCTGTTTCTAGGTGTTGACTTCGAGGACGAAGTCCGTTCTTAGTGGGGGAGAGTTGTAACGCCCCGAGTTTTCTCGGTACGTTTGGTTATTTTAATTTAATTATCCTTGTAACCTTGGGTTAATTTATTTAACCAATGTCTAATTTCTTATGTTATTGGACTCTTTTGATCATCTTGTAAACTCCTTTTATTGAAGTCCATGGGCTATGGGCCTATTTGCAAAGTCCACCTAGTTAATAGTACTTAATGTGTAAATTGAATCATTTGGAACACACACAAGGAAAACACTCTAAACCCTCCCTCTCTCTCAAAAATCGTCCCCCTCTCTCTCTTTGGGATCAAGAGCAGCCAAGGGGCTATTTGGAGCTTAATTCTTGTTCATTTCCAGCCTTGATTCGTATTGGTATGAACCTCCTTATCCTTTCTTACAACTTGATTCATAACCTTGTTCTAGTTTTATGATTTCATCTTCACCTCTTCTCCTTCTTATTTTATTTGTAATTGTATGTTATACATCATCTCAAGATCCTATCTTCACCCCATATATGGTGGATGATGGATCTAGGGGATTACATGTGGCAAAAGATCATGGAAACCCTAAAAGGGAGAATGATGATTTTATGTGCTTATGTTTATTTTCATGTTGATTATTATTACATCCTTGAGGCTAAATGAAATCCTAATGATCCCTAACCCTTTTTAGTACCACCATTATCATGGGGACTGAATTGGGATGATGAACACATCTTAAAATGTGTTTCAAAAGGAGAAGGATGGATAAGCCAAAAAGGAATCACGGGTGGCTACGATTCTGTTTTCCATCAGATCTGTAGTCATTTTGTAAAAATCATATCTGGAGCTCTAGAACTCAAACGGACCCCAAACCAGTTCCAAAAGTTCACAAATTGAGTTGGCTAACTTTCTTAAGAAGGCCAACCTCACTGATAAGGGCTTTATCTATGTGAAAGAATGGCATCTTTGCTGTTAGGTCTGATCCGGGTCTGTTCTGATATGTCATTTTGTTTTCATCATTTCTAAGGCTTGGAAAAGGATCCAGAGTGATTCCAAGTTTCTATATGTTCCTTATATTATGAATTTAAGATCTGGAGAATATGGGGTGTTATTTCCAATTATAAATTGGTTAGAATGGATCCACACTCCAGGTCAGTGGGCAGTCACCAGCTTTTGCTAGTGCTGTGATTGTCCACAATGTGAATTTTATATCTGGAGTTTGAGAGATGCTTTTCATTCAATTCCAACTCTGAGACTTTCACTTGTATGTCCTTTACTTCTCTTAATTTTCTTTTGGACGAATTCTACTCACAAGTTGGGTAGAATTGGCCAACATCACTTGACTGTATTGTTGGAGACAGAAGTGATACACCATTTTGTAAAATTCATATTTAATTCATCTTTTGGAGTTAGAATGAGTTCTTTATAGTTATGGAATCCTGAGCAATCATAGTTTCCTATAAAATTTAGTTAAAACTATGTTTCTGTTTTAGATTTTGGAGTAAATCCGTTTTGAACAGCAGGTCTGTTTTAGAGACCTTGCTGTGATTACTCTTTTCTCAACTCATAGCTTCATTACTTCTCGTTTCTAACCTTTAGTCCTTCTTAGGCGAGGTTTTGAAGTTTGCTTAAGCTTGGTAGCACTATTTTATTGTTAGCCATCCTTAATAATCACTCAAGGTGAGTTCTCTCACACCGTTGTATTAATGATTGTGTTTGCTAGTTAGCTCGTGTGTGATTATTCGAATTTATTATAAAAGCATGCTATATAAGTATTGTTTTAATTCGTACATGTGCACTGTATGTAACTAATTATGGATATGGGGACACCACCAAAGGATACGGATTTACCGGTGCGGTGGGTAGGTAAGATCACCAACGTAATACTCTTCGTGAGGTGCGGTGATTAGGGCCAAATGATACGGGATCTTCCCGGTGCGGTTCAAACCTACAAGTCCTTCTCGTAATATAGACATTGATTCGTTCTTTGTCTTTATCATTATAATTGGAAAATGGATTAGGGCTAGTAAATATGAATGTTAGTACAATGTCTGTGTTTGAATTCACTAAGCTTCGTGCTTACGTTTTTCCCTTATAACTTTTCAGGTGTTAAGATTAAAGAGGCTAAGGCTTGACATGGAGCATCGGGACATCGCTACTAGTTATTTTGTTGGGACCTTATTATTATTATTACTTCCGCACTTATTTTATATGGTTATTAAGTTGATGGATTATGTTATGACTATTTCAGTTGTTTTAATTTAATTTAAGATGAGTTTTAAAAGTTTAAAATTGTTGCAAAAAAAAAAAAAAAAAAATTTGGGTGTCACATTTGAAGGATGATCATGGAAGCTTGATATTTCCACCACTTTGTAAGATTGAATGGTTGACTAAAATTGCCTTGACCATATTAGTATGTTGTAGAAATCAAAAGAAAGAAGAAGAAAGGGATTTGTTTAATAAGAAATACATTTCTCTTATGGAAGACCCAAATGATCTTCATGCTCTTAAGTTTGTTGAAGTTCAAGACTATGGAGTTCAATGTGATGTTCTTAATGTTCTTGAAGTTCATGACAAGAAGATTCAAGTTGATTCTCATGAAGATGAAAAAGTTTTTTCTCAATTGGAGTTCAAACCGATGATATTTCGTGTTCTTGTGATTCGTTTGAAGGAATGATTCCTTATCGAAAGCTGTTAATACAAGAAATTCACAAATATCAAACTCCAAAAGATATGATCCAAACTTGTCAAGTTGAAGTTGTGGAAATGTGTTTGTTCATGAATTCAAATCTTCAAGTTCCAAGAAGATGAAAAAGAAAAAGAAGAATATCAATCGTAAAAACAAACAGGTTTATTCACAAAAATCGTCAAATGTTATTGAGTAGCCGAAATCCATGAAGGAAATTTGGGTTCCAAAGCAACAATCTCCAAATGTTGCATTGAATTTGAAGTCAAAAACCAAAAGTGATGATGGTTCTTATGAAGATGTTCTTAGATCGTTGAAGAACACGAAGAACAAGTTCTACAACACGCATCATGGGTGGTACAATGTTCAAATTGGAGATTTTTTCGTTCCAACAAAAGAACCAAGATCTTCTAAATTTGATTTGTTCGTTGAAAATGGAACTCGGATCGTCAAAAAAGTATCTCAAATTCTCAGATATATTCCAAAACGCCCATGAATTCGATTCATATTTTGGGTTTTTCATTTTTGATCGATTTGTCTCATTTGATTTAATCTGTTTCAACCCTGTTGTTGATCCAATTATTTTTGTTTAGATCAAAACCAAAATCAAACTCATTTATTTTATTTTGAATTTTATTGTTCACTAAATCCAACTTTTAGTACAAATATTCAAGATTGTCACAATTTATTGAGTCCAAATGTCACACAACCACTGTTCATCAATTTTGAGTCCATATATTTTTTGGTGATCGGATTTCATTAGAATTGAGCCCAAACTTTATTTCAATCCAATATCTTAAAGTGTTGAGCCCACAAAAAAATCATCCAGACTTCATTTTTCTTTTGTACGTCATTGAACTCGGTTGAACTTTCTGCAGTACATCTTTCGAATGTTAATCTTAGAGTTCTTGAGTTTCGTTTTTTATTCAACGGTCATGTTATTCGATTGGAGTTTGTTCTTAAATCTCGACTTGTGAATCGGTTGTATATGATTGGTTCTATTAACAAGCCGATGATGAGTAAAGGATTGTCAATAAATTTTTCATGAAATTGATCAAGAACTTTGAAATTTTTGTGAAGAACATGTGCAGAATAATTGGTTAAACATGATTTTGATCTGAAATTTGGTGTTTTAATCTTCAATTTCATGTTTGTTGAACTTTGAAATCAAAAAAGTCAAACTGAACAAAAGTCAAACTCGATATTTAAGTGATAATTCAATGAATTGGAGGTTGAGATCGTTTGATACGAGTCAGACATGGGCTGTGAATATCGAAATCGAGTTTAATTTGGGTCTAATTTCGAACTTGGATGTGTTGTGTTCTTGATGACGTAGGCTGTAATATTCGATTGTGGAGTCACAGAGGATTGATATTGATATAACGAAGGCTTCATTATTGATCGATTGGGTTAGAAATCGAAGGGATGGATTCAGTGGTTAATTTTGGTTGAGAGAATAAATTTAATTTTGTGGTTCCTGTAATGAACGCGAAGGACGAATCGTGAATGGTCAATAGTTAGATGTCGATTGGTTATTTGAAGTCGGTGTGCGAAACCATGGATTTTGAGGTTCAATTGACGATCGTTGAAAGCTTTGAGAATCGAAGGGTCTGTATAGTTGACAACTTGGTTGGAGTCCGGATTCGTTTTTGGAGTCGGCAGCATAAGAATGACTTGATTTTGGGTTGATGAATATTGATGTCGAACGAGGTGTGGATTGTTGTTCGATATTAGTGCCTTAGTTTGGAATTCGAATATCAAGCCTTCGCATCTGAGATTGAGTATTTTGGTTTCGAATATGAATGCTTCGCATCTGTGATTGAATATGATGGGTTCGTTATTAAATGTACCAGGGTTCGAGGTGATATCGAGTACCGATGGTCGAGTAGCAAAGGGTTGTTGATGCTTCGTTAATAGGTTGTGGATGTACTTCGTTGATAAAGTTTGAAAATGAAAAGCAAATACACTACCTAACGACGACGTGAAGAAGAAAACAAACAAGTTTTGATTTTGGTCCCTGATCTTTAACGAAATGACAGAAATGGCCCAGATTTGAAATGGTGTAAAAAGTTTGTGAAGAAGGCATAAGTTTCTCATTTATTCCCTGCAGTTTCGAAATGTTGGAGAAATTACTCAACTTCGAAATTAGGCTAACAACTCTGAGAAATGGAGAATTTTACGAGTTTAGTCCCTGCAGTTAATGCGACTTAACGCTTTATACCCAATTTCGTAATTGGGGGAGTGTTTTTCATTTTAAGCTGTTTTTGGCGCAACGGGTCCCTGCAGAATTCTGAAGATGACAACTTTTACCTGTTTTTTGGAAATTCTTGCAACTCTCACCCAAAAATCGAAAATTTTTACAAATTGGAAAATTTTCAAGACTTTTTCGTGATTGTTTTTCCATGCAAGTTTTTTGTGGTTTCATTTTTGGCACACATCAAGGGGGAGTTATGTGAAGATTATTCCTCAGGCGCTTCTCACCCTTAATGGGATTTATAATCATCTTTTCATATAAAAAGGGGGAGAATGAAGAGTGGGCATTCGAAGCTTCGGGTATTCATTTGTGGATTTTCTCGTTGGATATTGAAGTTGAGACATCCAATCCTAACTTTAAAGGGGGGGATGTTAGGGTGCAAAGTCACACTTGGATGTGGCTTACCCTCTTATATGTGTAAATAGGTTGAGTCTTTCCTATAAATACGAAGTGATTGACTCCAATTATGTAAGAACCTATAATGATCATTTTGGAGTGTTAGTTTTAGAGAGAGATATTGCAATACCTATTTCTACTCTTTCTAACCAAACTAATTAGAGATTAAATCAGATTTATTTACTCCATGTGTTCATGATTTGTATGATGATTCACTAGATCTTTCATATTCCGCATTAGTCATCATAATCAACACCACTACATATAGGATGTTAATATGTTGTAGTGATTTGTTAGATCTGTATCCGAGTATATAGGATGTTGATATGCTGGAGTGATTAGTTAGATCTGTATCTTGGTATATAAGATGATGTTATGTGATAGTGATCTATAGATCTGCATGTTTGTATGTTGACTGGCTATATTCTTATTTTGTTATATATATGTCGACAAAGTACAGTTTTAAGTTAACGCTTTACTGCTACATGTGTGGGCCAACCTACCGGGGATAATCCAACCCGATCGTTGTAGGCCCGAGGGTATTCTAGTCTGATGACTGGTTATTTTTCAAATTTGTTTTCCAAATTGTATGCAATGGTAACCAAAGAAGGATGAGATGTATACGAGCAATCGGAGCAAGAAAGTGTACCCCAAGATATCCATACTGTTATTTGCTTATGATGACTATGATAGAAATTTATACTAGTAGTAAGCTAAGGATCTTCAAGAATTGCATGTTGTATGCTTGTTAAGTGTGTCAACCCCAAAAAATAATAGTGGTACAAGAGACTCTAAATACACTGTTTTAATGCACTAAAAAGTAGTATCAGGCAATCAGGGTCGAACCACAGAGACACGGGGCAAAAGTCTATACCTCTTTGTGCAAGGTACTTTGGTCACAAAAGGGAGTTTTCTTTGCAAAAGTAAAATAATAAAATAACAATCTGCTTTAAAAACATGCAGAAAATGAAATAAACTTGTAAACAATTTGATGGAATGGTTCGAGTTCGAGTTCTCAAATGTTGTTGTTTAGTTTTATTATGACTTGATGTAATTCATGATTGCTATTCTAAGTTGGTACTGAAAGATATTAACACACTCTAATACCTCTCGTTTGCCAAATTATCTAACTAAAACACGCTCTTTGACTAGACCTAGCTTTACTAATTCAATCCAAACACGCTCTTAGATTGTATTGAAAATTTGCATTAAGTTTTGTACAAGTTTACCAACAATGTTCATTTCTTCTCATACGATCAGAAGTGTGAAAACATGTGACATGTGTTTTAAAATAAGAAAATGTATTGTTTGCTACCAATTATTAACTTAATAGAACGATTAGGTGCCCTAAAAGTTAATTAACTACATCAAAATTCAATTCATGAAGGTGACCAATCAAACACAAATCAAATTCAAGGGTTATAGTTTAAACAAAAACATAATCACTAGAATAGAATCACAAATCAAACATCATATCATATGCTTCAAGTCAAGAAATCAGCATGTTTTGAACAATAACCAGAAACTAGGGTTTCTTAGCCAAACATGGCCAAGAACAAATCAAATAAGAATAAAGATGGAATTGAAATGTTTATTACTTACAAAAGGAAATCAAAAGTGTTTGCAATGATTAGTATCCTTCAAGTGTTCCCAAAACTCTCCCGAAATCGCCAGAAGTTGCTCCAAAAACCGTCTTATTGAAAAATGGCGACATCCCCCTCTTTTTAGTAATGCTCACGTGCATAACTCAAGGCCACGTGTTTTTAGCATGGACATGCCTTTTGCCCATTTGTTTTTAGCATGGCCAAGTATCTTGACCATATGTTTTTAACATGGCCCACGCTTTTTGGTAAAAGTCCAATAAGTCGTCAATGTTGGCTCCTTCTTCGGTCTAGCTTCACCACAAGTCATGTTGATTAAATATAAGATGAAAAAGGACAAACACGACCTGTGTCAGTGTGACACCCATGTTTCAAACGTAGTCCTTTGCTATGATGATATGCAACGACTCGGGTTATGTCTTCATGTTATATTCCATGGCAAGATTGGTCCATCTTCTCTTCATGCTCCATGCTCCAAGCTCCGTGCTCCATGATCCATAATGCCTACAAAATAAATCAAAAATAGTGAAGTACCATGCATTCTTAATAAAATATGTAATTACCCAAATACTTAATTAAATGCATGAATTATGAAGTAGAATGCTTTGAAAGGACGAAAATAATCATGGAAAATAGGTACATTAAATGCACCTATCAAACCTCCCCAAGCTTAGACCTTTGTTGTCCTCAAGAAAGAACAAAATGAAGAATCACCCTAGAGAAGACGATAGATGAATAAAAAGAAACTAAGATCAAAAGAATGGAAGGAATGAAAAGGACCTAAGATGCGACACTTTACTCTTAAAATATTTCAATTTTCGAATATGATTTATTCACAGACCATCTTGGACAATTTTTCAAATTTATTTGGGTAGAAGCTGTCAATTTCAAAATTCTGCAGTGACCCAGTGCACCCAAAACAACCTAAGATGCGAAACTTTACCCCAATTATGAAATTGGGCATAAAGTGTTAATTCACATTAACTATAGGGACTTGTTTTGAAAATATTCCCATTATATTGAATTTTCAGCCCAATGTTAAAACTGGGTAAATTCTACCAGCTTGCGAAAACTGCAGGTATTCGAAATGGCAATTCAGCAATTGTGTACATTTTATGACTCCATGTCGAAGACGGGTGAAAATTGCCACTTCTTTGAAATTTGAGGGATTGGAAGCTAATAATTTTGTTTCTTTTCCCCTTCACTTCTTTACTAGTTATGTTTCAATGACCATCGACCATAACAAGTCGATACCCATAACGCAGGTATCTTCGACTACTATACACTCAATTTTGAGACCTTCCAAATCGATATCCAAACCAATGACCTTCGTTCTCAAGCCACAACCTTCATTGTCAAGCCATAACCTTTGTTCTCCACGCAAACTTTAAACCCGTAGCAAAGGTACCAAACCTCGATCCATAGATGTCGAACCCATCTATCTTCCATTCGACATCCAAATCAAAATCACCTTCGTTATCAATCCTTCCCACTTGACCATACACATCGAAATTACATTCAACAATCAAACCATTGTCCATTGTGAAGAAATGTTCGACATCTAGACCCAAACCTTCGTTATCAAAATTGATATCTGACCACTTTCAAAATCAACGACTCGATATCAAATCTTCTCACTCAACATCGATCAGTAAACATTCTATTTCCAAAACATCATACATGTGTCGAACAAAAATCCATCGTAACTTTCGATATCAAGAATAGAAACACAACCCATTTCGAATCTAAACCCTAAATCAAACTTAATTTCGACATCAACAACCCAATTTCAACTTGCATCTATCAATTTCAGCCTTCAATTCATAGATTCATCACTTAAAAACCGAGTTTGACTTTTTTTTAAGTTTGACTTTTTTAAGTTTGACTTTTCGAAATCAAAGATCAACAAACATGAAATTGATGAATCTAACATCAAATTTCGGATCAAAAATTAACTATTCCACTATTCTTCATCACATTCATGTGTTCTTGACAATATTCATCAAAACCAAATGTAACATCCCTTCTCCCAGGTATTGTATTTATTCATTTATTTTTGGGAATTAATGAGTGACTCGGCGAGTTGTGTGTTCGACTCGCCAAGTATAGTTGGATTTGATCATGCAGGTTAAATAACCGACTCGACGAGTCAGAGATGCCGACTCGCCGAGTTGGCCCTGTGTGAGGAAACCCTAAATCCCCGTGTGTTAGAGCCTATTTAAGGAAACTTATGTCCTCATTTCCGCCTCACCAGCTACCCTACTCCCCTGAGAGAAACCTTAATCGGCCATTGAGCCAAAAGAGAGTTTTTAACCTAACATTTGAGTGTTTTGGTGAAGCATTAGAAGAAGAAGAAGTGAGATTCAAGCAAGGAACGAGGAAGGCTGTGAGATCCAGTATTCATTCACTTGGAGTTTCTGTTGGAAGGTAAAAGTTGTCACCATGCTCATCATGTTGTTTAGATCTTGTTAAAGAGAAACTTTTGGGCCTTTTTCCTTATTCCTTTGAGATTTGGTATGACTTGTGCTTGCCAAGCATTGAGACATCAGATATGGACCTTGTGAGGTCCATAGAATCCAAAGGTTCCAGCTTTATCCATCCATAAAAAGTTATTGTGCTTACTTATGTATTATGATATCCTTCATTATGTCTTTGTGATTTATGTTGAGTATTATTACTATGAGCTTATTGAGTTGTGGGACCGCAGGGTCTCCATTGAGACACATTGACTGGAGGGTTGTATTGAGCTAGCCTCGAGTGGCTAAAGTGATGTGTGTGGTATTTTGGGGAACTCACTAAACTTCGTGCTTACTGTGTTATGTGTTATGTGTTTCAGGTACCTCTGAGGATCACGGGAAGGCACCGGCTTGATTGTACACACACACCCGAGTTGGAGATATGTTTTTGGAGGATCCTGGATTTGTGTTATAAAAAGTTTTAAGACATGTGTTTTGATAACTTGATGTTTGTGGAATTTTGTGATTTTTAAATGAGATAATTGGATTTTTTAAATGAAAATTTTTGTTTGAAAATTTACGGTGTTACAAGTTGGTATCAAAACCTTGGTTTGAGGGGTTCGGATGCACCTTCGGGTATGTCTGAACACAAACTAAGGATTTGAGAAAAAATTTCTAAAGAAATGATTTTTCTGAAACCGAGCAAGAGTTTTTAAGAGAAAACGAGTTGGAGCAGTGTGTACAATCAGCCATAGCCCGAACAGTGATTTCCCAAAATACCCTAATTTAATTGTGTTATGAGATTTGTATGAGATATTAGTAATGCATGCTAGAGGATAGGCTAGGTATTTCATATTTTAGGGCTAGAGTTTCCTGATTTGTGATGCCTTAGCTTAGGAGTCGTTGCTATCTGTTATAAGATTTAAGTATGTGTTGAGTGAGAGTATCTAGCAGGATCACTTAGAGAGAGAAAGTCTTGAGTCGAGGAATAATCTAGGAGAGATACCTAGATGAGCATATGAGAAATCTTATGAGAGGGTAGTATGTTATTCATGAGAGATAGAGTAATTGTGAACTGGGGTCCTAGGAGGAGGACTTGGGGTGACTACAGGTTGGTGTGGAAGGTAGTATTGGGCCTGTACTACTGAAAGCACCAGATCTGTATGCAACCCAAGTAAGAATCCTTAGGATGCTAAGGAACGAGTAGGGATGTGTGATCGAGTATGAGTATGCTCGAGCGAGTCTCTGATGATTTTTGTGTTGTGTTTCAGAGACATCATGGTGGATACATGCCACAACCCCGAGAGCAGTGGGACTAGTGATGATTAGATTTGCAGGATGATTCACGAGGAGGTGGCCGCATCTATTCGAGCGGAGATTCTTGATATGTTTGGTTCTATTAATACCACCTTGATTGAGACTTTTTATGAGTGGTATTCCGTTGTTACTGAGGCCCCTGTTGCTGCAGCCACTGCAACTGTCGTTGCTGCCAGGCCCCAGGGAGGTGACTTGTTGATGTTTCGGGAGTTCAGCAACATGAAGCCACCAGAGTTTGATGGGACCCAGGATCTTATTGCTGCTATGAGATGGATCTCTCATATTGACGGATGTTTTTACACTTATTTGTGCCCAGAGCGTTTGAGAGTTCGGTTCGCGCTGAACCAGCTTTTCTTGGGAGCGAAGGACTGGTAGAAGTTTGTGACAGCCAGTTTTACTCCTGCAGAGCATGCTGCAGTGACTTAGGAGAGGTTCATGATGATGTTCCGAGACAAGCATCTTCCCCGGTGGAGAGGGAACGGTTGGCCCAGGAGTTTGTCTCTCAAGCAGAAGACAAAGTCAGTGACGGAGATTGTGAGGATGTTTCACGAGAGGGCGTTGTTATGCCCTGAGCACGTGTTTACTGAGCAGGCACGTATGATCCGGTATTTGAACATTCTGAGGAGGGATATTATAGATTTTGTGGAAAACTTATCTTATCAGACATTTTCCGAGCTTTAGGAAAATGCCAAGAGGAATCAGATCGAGCTGGAGACTCTGGCCAGGGAGGAGGCGGAGTCTCAGGGAAGAGACCGAAGGCCAGCGCATTCACAATTGGCCGCGAAGCGGGATAAGCCCACTGATTTGAGATCAGGAGGTCAGACGGGCCGCACTTGTAGCAAGTGCAACAAGAGTCATGAGGGATCTTGTTGGGTAGGGATTTGCTACAAATGTGGCAAAGAGAGGCATATCGCGAAGGATTGCCCAAGGGATTTGCAGTTTGCTTTCACTACAATCAGACCGACCATCGGAAGGACGAGTGCCCTCAACTTGTTCAGGGATCAGCCCAGGGTTCCACTTCTGCCGCTTTGCGTGCTAATAATAGTCAGCCGGTGAAGGCCGAGGCTCCGAAGGCTCGTGGGAATTTTACCTGACAACGAATGAGGTCCGCGCAACACCTGATGTCGTGGCTGGTACGTAATTATTTATTTATTTATTTGAGATTTATTGTGCTTATTCTGTTCTGTATTTAGGTACATTTCTTGTGAGTTTTGTACCTGATTTGGTGTTATTTGACTCGGTTGTGAGTCGATCCTTCGTGTCTTTAGCTTTTAGTCGTCACATTAGTATCTGACGTGAGGCGTTGAGTCGACCTATGAGGGTTTCCATAGTCGAGAAGCATGCGGTTTTTGCTGCTGGTGTATTTCCAGGATGTGTGCTGGAGATTTTTGGTGTCGAGTTCCCGATAGATCTGGTGCTGATAGCGATGAGTGATGTATGTGTCATCGTGGGCATGGATTGGTTGAGCCGTTTCCGAGTAGTGATCGACTGCGAGCATCAGTTCGTGACTATACGAGAACCTAGTGGGGGAGTGCTTACAGTGTATGGCGAGGGTACCAGATATGGGTCAGCTTTTTGCTCTGCTGCCAGAGCGAGACAGAGTCTACAGCAGGTCTTATAGGCTTTTTGGCGTATGTGATGGATACGTAGGTTGCCACAGAGAGGCCAAGTTCTACCGTCGAGGTTCCGATAGTGTGCGAGTTTCCGGATGTTTTCCCCGAGGAGTTGTTGTTGGATTAGTGTCTAAGTCCATAACTATTTTGGTATGTACTTGACCCGATGGTGCATGGTCCTTTTGGGTTGCCTTCACCAAAGCAACTTAATAGGATGAATTATGGAGAGAAATGATTAATTATGATTTATTAATATATTATGAGAATAATATATTAAAGGAGAAATCATATTGTTTAATTAATATTAGTCAAGAATTAATTGAGAATTAATTTTGTGACTAAAAGAGACTAATGAAACTTAAGGGACTGGAACTGTAATTATAAGATAATTGCATTTGGGCTATGGATTACTTAATGATATATAAGTTGGACGAATTCTATGGGGAAGCCCATTAGAAATCGTCCAAAGGATGTACCAAAGGAATCCATGGGCTGCTTAGGGCTTAAGCAGTCAGATTAGGGTTTCCTAGTTTAAAACCCTAATAGCCTACATGTATAAATAGCACCCTTAAGCCCCAAAAACGTGGTGAAGAGTTCCTATAGGGTTTTCACACGTTTTGGGCAGCCTCCTTCTCTTCTCCTCTTCATCCTCTTGCTCTTGGTGTTTGTGAACCATTAGAGGAGTGACATTTGTGACTCTAAGCTTTCTAAAGTCATTACAAGGAGGATTTGAGATTTTTATTGCTACATAACAATCAAGGTAATATCTTAAACCCATTCTTATGTTAATATTGATTATCATATGCTAGAACTAGGGTTTGAAGTCTTGGATGAATTGCATGTACAATAGAGAAACCTAGATCCAAGCATTAGGGTTTGTATGAGCACATAGGATGTTCTTATGGCTAAAACCCATCAGTGGTATCAGAGCCTTGATTGGTTTCTATTGTATTGATGCCTTGTATGTTTGTACAACCTGTAAAATCGATTTTTAGCCTCCCTGCATGTTGAACTCGGCGAGTTGGCTCCTACTCGGCGAGTTCGAGCTTCAGAAAGAGGCAGTTTCGGGATTTCTTGCTGTTTTACTCAAACATACTTTCCATAACTGTTATGGGTCATTAAAATTTGAATTTTAATCCTATTTTGAGTGTATCCATGATTAAACAAAAGATAATTACCAATTGATTAGATAATAACTTCTTTATTTGATTAAAGTTTGATTATTTGTATTAATTGGGTAACTTATTTTGCAAGAAATTGAAATTAGGTCAAATATAGATAATGATAAAATTAAATGTTTAATTTATATTATTTGTTATTTGATCCTTGTGTTATGAAAAAGTTTCAATTTTCTCCCTTTAGGTTTTATAGTTTCAATTTGAACTCAAAAGTTTTTGTTTTGAAATTTAAATAGCTGAAACCCTAATGTTTTGAAAAGTTTCAAACTTGCCCTCAAGTTTTGGAATTTTAAAAGTTGATTAAAAGTTTAATTAAGGAATGTTAAATTCTAAAACCCTAATATTATTTTGAAAAGTTCAAATCACACCCTTATGGTTTTATTAATTAATTAAGGTGTATAATTAAAAGAGGTTTAATAAATCCATATAGTTTTTGGTTTACATTTAATTAAGTTAAAGGTATAATCTTTAAATTAAACCAACTAGTATTTTAAAAGTGTAAAGTACACCCAATACTATATATAACATTAAAAGTCTAACATTATATATATATGTATGAGTAAAAGTCAGTCTTACCGTTAGTAGGCCTCATTCACGAAGCTGGTCTATAAGGGGTGTTTAAGGAAATTGCCTATAAAATGGCGATTGAATGGGTATCCATTCTTACCCACCGCACTCTTGACTAGTGGAGGGTCGTTAGCCGAACGGGTAGGATAGGACAAGAACCTTCCATTATAAGTATAATGAAGTACAAAAGTAACTAAATGTTTTACAAATTCCCAATCTTAGTTACTTTAGGCAAAAGTGAATTGATGCAATTCCATGAAATTACACTTTGTACCCTTGCAAAGACGTTAGTGGAGCGTGTGTGGTTTACCGACACACTAAATGGTTATAAACAAAGGTAGCAAAGGGTGACTCAATGTTTGTCATAGTTCGGTGGAGCGTGTGTGGTTAACCGACACATCAAATAGGTGACTGTAACATGTGGGGGCACCATGTAAGTTTGCATGGTTATTCACACCCGCTTTATGATCCTCGGTATCCCAGTCACAAACTAGAGGGGCATATCGAGATTTAAACATGCCATTGAAAACTTCAATGAATCTCAAAGGGTCTAGGAGTTTTCATAGCATTTAAAACTTAATCGGTTTTTCGTTTTTCATGGTGGAAAATTAGTGAATCGTCATTCACTTACCTTCAAATGTTCTGCAATTTGGGTTATGACATCCCTCTCCCAAGTTGTGGAATATTGTGTTGGGTCCTAGCCTTAATATCTCATTTGGGTGATTTATTAAGGACTCAATCGATCAACTAACTTGAATTTATTTTCTCCCGTTTTGTAGATGTCAAAGTACGACAACTATGATCTTCCCAAATCCCGTGGAACAAACATTCCACATGAAGATGATATTCCACGATTTGATCGAGGAACAAGAGATCATGCTTCACTTCCTCCACCTCCTCCAATTATTCTCCCTAACCCACAAGTTCGAAGGCTTGAAAAGTTCAAACTCACTCAAGCCCTTTTGGCAAGTAAACATATAGAAGGAAAGTCGGTGTGTGCACACGTCCTAGGGATGAAGTCACACATTGATAGGTTAAGAATGTTGTGATCCGTTGTCTGTGAGGAGATGGTTGTTAACTGGGTTCTTCAGTCGCTTCCTAAATCATATAGTGAGTTTGTGAGAGAGTACTATATGATGAACCACAATGTGACCCTCATCGATCTCACCTATATGCTTATTGCTGCTGAATCAGCAATGGTTTGGCGCACTGGAAAAGCAAAGTTGATTAGTGAATCTGCCTTCCAGACCTCTATGGACATAGGCAATAGCAACGAAAGACATGCCATGATCGAAGAGTCTGATCATAAGAGAAAGGCAATGTCTGAAGTAGTTCCATGTGCTGTTCCAAAAGAGTCAATTTGATTTTATTGCCAAGAGAAGGGGCATTGGAGACGAAGCTGTCCTATTTACCTAAGAGATCTAAGAGATGGGAGAGTCAAAACGTATGGCTCTGCTTTAGGTAAAATCCATTAACTAACCCTTTTAAGCTCCTATTCTAGATTCTTAATACATGATGTGATAAGATTACAATTGATGTTTTGTAGGATCGAAGAAAAGAAAGGAAGTTTAAGGGAAGAAGTGAGCTGAATCTAATCATGAAGAAATAGATTCCGATCACATTGCTTGAAGATTAGAATTTTGAGCTACTACTTGGAGTTAGAATAAGAGTGCAAAGAAATATGTATTAGCATAGTTTTTCAATGAATTGCATAAGGAAAAAAATTTCCGCAATAAAAATAAATATTGATTTTATATTATTTATCATTGCAATGGCATGTATGAAAAAAAATTGATTTTTGAATGTTTCTATTATTAGCAATAATGGATTTGATTCTCAATTATGTTATTTGTGGAAATGTCGAGAATTTACCAAATAGGGAAAGTTTCTCATCACCCAAGTTTCAATTGGACAGAAACTTGGAATCATGCAACTTGGTTGCACAATGACTGAGAAATTTCATATTTGGAAATTAGACTAATTCATTGACCAAGTGTCAAGTGAAGAACTAAGAGATCAAGTACACAAAGTTGTGTGTTGATTAAGTCCACCACAAGAGTAAAAAAAAGAAATTCGTCATGATTTACTAAAAGTTTAGTAAATGTGATTATACTTACAAGATTAAGTGTAATTCTGAATTGATTAAAAGAATTTTAATCACTAGCAGAACGAATAAAAAGAATCAAGTAGGCAGAAGGATAAAAGTTTCTCTATTCTAAGAAGAGAGAGTACTTTTATTATGATATGTCTTAATGATTAAGAACCATATCTCAATTAATCCTCTAAGTGAGTCTTAGTGCAATTGTATGTCTAAGAAGAGGAATCAAGAATTGAAGAAATGGTTAAATCAGAAAGTCAATCATACGTCGTTCCAAAACAATTCTTAGAGTTAAGATTGTGACATTGAGTGACAAGTATTAGGAAGGTTTATAACATTCATCAAATGTGGAAAGTTGTGATGTCTTGGATAAGACAAAGACCAACTAGGACCAGTTTATGAAGTGTTTTGATAAAAACTACACTAACTCTTGAATATTTGTTTGTCAAGAAATGTTTATTGACAAGAGAATCTTATATGTCAAGGAGTTAGTGGGAGTCTTGATGGTCTTGAAAGGTTTCAAGAACAAATCAAAATAAACCTTATCGATCATCACTAGCACACGAGTTGAGGTTTACAACCTATCGTGCTGACACTATTTTGTTTCTGTGTCGTTCCAATTGAGTTAATTATGCATGTGAGTTCTATGCGTTCTCATTTGAACGCATAAAATGCAGGCACCTTGATCAATGGAAAGTACATTGATAGGAAAGGGTGAGCCACTTAACTACTTGGAATACATGGTGGGCATTGGTGCTACCATAAGGCAAGAAATCAAGATTGAGAAAGTTCGGTCCATATGAGTTTGAATTTGTCGCAAACTTTAGTTTTGACAAATTCACATGGATAGGAACACATACACCATTAAAATCTAAGTGTCATGAGATTCCCTCCTTCATGAAAATGATTGTGAGGAAATGCTTTCACTAAGAAAGATTTTAAGAAGATAGTGATTGTGAAAATTGGATTCTCGAATTCGATTATGGTTACGGTATCCCTTTCCATGATTTGAATTTTGAGGTTTGGCAATTAGTCTGAATTGTTTAGACACACATATGAGCTATCTAAGGCAAAGGTGTATAAGCTTAGATAAAGGATTATCAAAGCATTAGTTATTAGAAACATGGAATTAAGAAATTCGATAGGTATTGTTTTTCTGAAAGTTGAGATGTTTCTAAATACATGTCAAAGCTACTGGGAGCATAAGTGTTCTGTTTATAATAATCATCATAGTGGGAGCATAAATGTTATGATTGTATGATTATTAAGGCAAGTAACGCAAGTTAGCAATATTAATTATAGAAAAACAAGAGTTATACCTTGCAAAGTCGTAAGGTTTGTTTTACTATAATTAAGGGAGAGAATATTATGCTTCATTTCAAATCTAAAGGCTTAGGTTGTGGAATGTTAATAAATTTAGTCAAATATACCTAGTGCGTTCTCAAATTTCAATTATGATTATGGCATCCCTCTTCATAAATCGAATTGTGAGAATGTGACACATAAAATATTATGGCAAAAGATTGATAAAGTATCAGATCTTTATGTAAGACATTATGCATCGTGTCCTATACGATTCGGGTAAAAGATCGATTGCAAATGCTATAATATTTAACCATTCTAAAATTTTCCAAATGTCTAGCGCATTTAGAGGGAAAAAGGACAAGAATCGGTTTTGACTAAGATAATTAAACAACTATCAAAGGACAATCCAAAGTTCACCGAGGATTGGTCGCATGTGAGTAGTTGGAAGCATGATCCTGGATGGACCATATCGACATTATTATGAATAGATAAGATTCTATTGAGAATGAGTTGTCATATGGTAAGTATGGAAAGGTTTCCATATTGGGAGTTGGATATTGAGAATCAATGTCTAGATTAGAAACTTTTATGCAAAAGGATGTTCAAAGGAATGTACTTTGAGTGAGAAACATCACATCTAAGGAATTGTCTTGTAACAATCTCCAATAGAGGATTTTGTAATTTCATTGGCAATAGTCATTGTGACTTTTGTGTTATGACATTACGAAAGGATCATTGCATAAAATGTTAGAATCTAGCATATTCTATAAGTGGCAAGAATTTGATATTCTTTCACTTGTGAAAAAGGATTAGGAGTTGTGAAATGAGTATGATTGGAAATGTGTTCATTTGATCTATTTCACAAAGTAAGAACCATAGGTAAACATTGTGTGCATGCTAAGAGCATGGGACAAGTGTTGTAATAATTCTAAGTAAGAAGTTGATTACCTGAAACAACAAATAATGAGTAATCGATATGGTGATAAATAATAGGTGCTTTAGTTATACTTAAAGGATTGAGGCCATATGGGATTAGTATTATTCTTGTGTTTCACTTTGCATGTTTTGACTTCCTGAATAATTTAATTGGTCAAATTATTCGAACGGGCCACAGTCGTTCATATGATGGAAGTAGGTATGAATGAAGACTGTCATGAATTGGTGTGTGGATTTTCTAAAGAGTATTAGACATAAGCAAATGTTTGTTGCAACGTTCATGAGTGCTTATGAATATGATTTGAGCATTGGATTAAACCCACGCTCACTTGGATCACTTCATGAATTGTATCACGAGTGATTGGTGGGACGATAACATCTTATATTCTTGAAACCAAGATGTGTGAGTTGTATCTTGCAAATCGGTTGCACATTGATAATATTTAAACACACCAGTAACTTGGTGTCATAAAACATATTGTTGTGTGTGATTCGGTGAGTGAGTGCAAGCGAGCATTGAATCAAAGTTTATTCGTTCCTTTTATCCAAAGTAGGATAAAAGCGATATCTTTGGGCCCCTCAATGATTTAGTGATGACAAACGTAAATGCTCGGCCGGGCTAGGGCTAATTTGATTTGTTCAATTAGTCAGTCGTCATAAATCGGAAGTCGGAAAATAGTATAGAGATAATGATTAGAATTCATGTCTTATATCTATACGATATCTAGAATGGAGGAATATATGATCCCTTATCTAAAGGACATGCGTATCTGATAAGATCAGAGTTGACAGCGGCTTTAGAAAGCTACGACTGCAGATTAGGATCTGAAGTCATGCACAGAATAGTTATTAGACTTATCCAAGTGGGAGACTGTTGGATTAGTGTCTAAGTCCATAACTATTTTGGTATGTACTTGACCCGATGGTGCATGGTCCTTTTGGGTTGCCTTCACCAAAGCAACTTAATAGGATGAATTATGGAGAGAAATGATTAATTATGATTTATTAATATATTATGAGAATAATATATTAAAGGAGAAATCATATTGTTTAATTAATATTAGTCAAGAATTAATTGAGAATTAATTTTGTGACTAAAAGAGACTAATGAAACTTAAGGGACTGGAACTGTAATTATAAGATAATTGCATTTGGGCTATGGATTACTTAATGATATATAAGTTGGACGAATTCTATGGGGAAGCCCATTAGAAATCATCCAAAGGATGTACCAAAGGAATCCATGGGCTGCTTAGGGCTTAAGCAGTCAGATTAGGGTTTCCTAGTTTAAAACCCTAATAGCCTACATGTATAAATAGCACCCTTAAGCCCCAAAAACGTGGTGAAGAGTTCCTCTAGGGTTTTCACACGTTTTGGGCAGCCTCTTTCTCTTCTCCTCTTCATCCTCTTGCTCTTGGTGTTTGTGAACCATTAGAGGAGTGACATTTGTGACTCTAAGCTTTCTAAAGTCATTACAAGGAGGATTTGAGATTGTTATTGCTACATAACAATCAAGGTAATATCTTAAACCCATTCTTATGTTAATATTGATTATCATATGCTAGAACTAGGGTTTGAAGTCTTGGATGAATTGCATGTACAATAGAGAAACCTAGATCCAAGCATTAGGGTTTGTATGAGCACATAAGATGTTCTTATGGCTAAAACCCATTAGTTTTTAGGTGTGCCTCCTGAGAGGCAAGTGGAGTTCCTGATTTGGTTCCAGGGCGACACCTATTGCCAAGGCACCTTATCGCCTTGCGCTACCATAGATGCAGGAGTTATCCTCACAGCTCCAGGAGCTGTTGGGGAAGTGTTTTATCAGAACGAGTAGCTCACTGTGGGGAGCGTCGATCCTTTTTGTCAAGAAAAAGGATGGTTCACATCGGATGTATATTGATTACCGGGAGTTGAACAAGCTAATGGTCAAGAACCGTTATCCACTTCCGAGTATCGATGATTTATTCGATCAGTTGCAGGGGCATCTTTGTTTTCAAGATTGATTTGAGATCTAGATATCATCAGATGAGAGTATGTGAGGAGGATATTCAGAAGACGGCCTTTAGAACTCGTTATGGGCATTACGAGTTTATGGTGATGCCTTTTGGGCTCACCAACGCACCGACAGTGTTCATAGATTTCATGAACCGAGTGTGCAAGCCTATGTTGGACCAGTCGGTGATCGTGTTCATCGATGACATGTTAGTGTATTCAAGGTCCACGAAGCAGCATGAGGAGCATCTGCGTGAGGTTCTTGGGGTATTGAGGTCGGAGAGGTTGTATGCCAAATTCTCCAAGTGTGATTTCTGGTTCTGAGAGGTCCAGTTCCTGGGACACCTCGATAATCAGAATAGGATATTGATCGATCTGGCCAAGATTAAGGCAGTTATACGATGAGAGGTGCCGAGATCCCCATCCGAGATCAGGAGTTTTCTGGGATTGTTCGGCTACTATCGGAGGTTTATCAAGGATTTCTCCAAGATTGCAGTTCCTCTCACCAGATTGACCCGGAAGGGCATTACTTTTTTTTGGGGGCTTGAGCAGCAGGCATCATTTGAGACCCTTCGCCAGAGGTTGTGCGAAGCTCTGGTGTTAGTCCTTCCGGAAGGAGTGGAGGACTTCGTAGTCTATTGTGATGCATCTATTTCAGGGACGGGTTCGGTGTTGATGCATAGGGGTCACATGATAGCATATGCGTCGAGGCAGCTGAAGCCTCATGAGACGAGGTATCCCACCCATGATTTGGAATTGGGGGAGGTAGTGTTCGCCCTCAATATTTGGCGCCACTATCTTTATGGTGTCCGGTGTACCATATACACGGACCATAAGAGCCTGAAGTACCTGATGGATCAGCCCAACCTGAATATAAGGCAGAGAAGATGGTTGGATGTAGTGAAGGACTACGACTGTGAGATCTTATATCACCCCGACAGGGCTAATATGGTAGTTGATGTCTTAAGTGCCGATCCGAGATGTGTGTATGAGCATAACGGTGATGACTCCAGTCTTAGATACCATCCGAGAGGCTCAGGTAGAGGCTATGAGACCAGAGAACCGCAAGATAGAGCATGTGGTCGGTCAGGTTTCCGAGTTTCAGTCAGATAGTCGGGGACTTATGACTTTTCGAGGTCGGATTTGGGTGCCATATTCAGGTGGAGCTCAGCGTATATTGATGGAGGAGGCGCATAGATTGAGATTTTCGATCCATCCTAAGGCCACTGAGATGTATTTGGATTTGAAGAGGGATTATTGGTGGCCCTGTATGAAGAAGGATGTGGCTTGGGTAGTTGATAGATGCTTGACCTGTCGTCGGGCCAAGGCAGAGCATCAGCGACCCCATGGTCAGCTGCAGCTTTTAGAGGTTCCCCAGTGGAAGTGGGAAGAGATCACCATGGATTTCATTACCAAGCTGCCGAGGACCGGGCATGGGGTAGACATGATATGGGTGATTGTAGATTAGTTGACAAAGAGTTCTCACTTCCTCGATATCAGTGAGAACTCTTCTACAGAGAAATTAGCCGAGATCTACGTTCGAGAGGTGGTGGCACGACAAGGGGTGCCGACATCGATAGTGTCAGATCGGGATGTGCGTTTTACTTCCAGGTTCTGGAAAAAGTTTCATCACGAGTTGGGTACTCGACTGCATTTCAATATAGCTTACCACCCACAAACAGACGGGCAGAGTGAACGAACGATTAAGACGCTTGAGGACATGTTGCGTGCATGTTCTATGGACTTTGGAGGAAGTAAGGACACTTATTTGCCCTTAGTTGAGTTTTCATATAACAACAACCACCATTCCAGCATTGGCATGCCTCCCTTTGAGCTTTTATACGGGAGGAGGTGTCGGACTCCTATCTGTTGGGGAGAGGTAGGCAGCGAGTGATGGGTGGCACTAAGATAGTGTTGAAGATGACCGAGCAGATTCAGCAGGTCAGAAAGAGGTTGCTGACAGCCCAGAGTTGCCAGAAGAGTTATGCAGACCGAGGACGATCCGAGCTAGAGTTCCAAGTTGGAGATTTTGTCCTCCTGAAGGTATCCCCATGGAAGGGGGCGATCCGATTCAGGAAACGGGTCAAGCTGGTCCCTAGATACATCGGTCCTTTTAGAGTGACCGCCATAGTGGGTAAGGTAGCTTACCGGTTGGATCTACCTGCAGAGTTGAGCTAGATCCATAACACCTTCCACGTGTCTCAGTTGAGGAAGTGTGTAGCCGGTGAGATGGTGGTGGTACCATTAGAGGACATTCAGGTTGATGCGAGCCTAAATTACATCGAGAGGCTAGTTTGTGATCATGGATAGGAAAGTGAAGGTTCTGAGGAATAAAGAGGTGCCTCTGGTTCAGGTCCAGTGGCAACATCGGAAAGGGTCCGAGTGGACTTGGGAGTAGGAGTCTGATATGCGAGAGCAGTATCCAGAGTTATTTCCGGGGCATGACTTCGAGGGCGAAGTCTGATTGTAGTGGGGGAGAACTGTAACATCCTTTCTCCCAGGTATTGTATTTATTCATTTATTTTTGGGAATTAATGAGTGACTCGGCGAGTTGTGTGTTCGAATCGCCGAGTATAGTTGGATTTGAGCACAGGGGTTAAATAACCGACTCGACGAGTCAGAGATGCCGACTCGCTGAGTTGGCGTTGTGTGAAGAAACCCTAAATCCCATGTGTTGGGGCCTATTTAAGGAAACTTATGTCCTCATTTCCGCCTCACCAGCTACCCTGAGAGAAACCCTAATCAGCCATTGAGCTAAGAGAGAGTGTTTAAGCTAACATTTGAGTGTTTTGGTGAAGCATTAGAAGAAGAAGAAGTGATATTCAAGCAAGGAACGAGGAATAGCCATGAGATCCAGTATTCATTCACTTGGAGCTTCTGTTGGAAGGTAAAAGTCGTCACCATGCTCATCATGTTCTTTAGATCTTGTTAAAGAGAAAATTTTGGGCCTTTTTCCTTATTCCTTTGAGATTTGGTATGAATTGTGCTTGCCAAGCATTGAGACATCAGATCTGGACCTTGTAAGGTCCATAGAGTCCAAAGGTTCCAACTTTATCCATCTATAAAGAGTTATTGTGCTTAAACACCTTGGTTAGAGCTTTTATTTGGGATTATGGAGCAAACATGTCATGCATGAACGTAAAGATCGAAGCTTTACGTGAAATTCGACCCTTGAGAGGCTAGATCTAGAGTTTGGAGTGATAGATCTGCCTTAAAACGTCTGGATTATAATTTGACTCAGGGGACTTGATGAGTCAAAGAGCTGACTCGACGAGTTAGCTATGATTTTCCCCGTCGAGTATGGACATGGGTAACTCGGCAAGTTAACGAGACAAATCGACGAGTTGAGTTGGGTTTTTGTGAAGTTCTGAGGATCATTGGGGACTCGGCGAGTTGGGTCAACATGGACTATTGACTCGAGTTTGACTTTTGTTGACTTAGGGTTTGGTCAATCATGAGTCATGTTGACCATGGAGGGGTAAAATGGTCATTTTCCCCAATCCAAGAGTTAGAAAGGGAAAATGATTTAGTTTGCTAGAAGTTTTCATTTAAGTGTTAATTAGAAACAATTATCAAATGTGACTAGGCGGAGGCTAGGTTTAGTGATTCGTGTTCGAGAAGTACGCATTTCCTTAGCTTTCGTATGAGGTGAGTCTTCTCACATACTTACCATGAGTGGTATCTTTATGTAAATGAGGTGACTTATGTGCTTACTTAAGTATTGTGATATACTGCATTATGTCTTTGTGATGTATGTTGAGTATTATTACTATGAGCTTATTGAGTTTTGGGACCGGAGGGTCTCCACTGAGACACATTGACCGGAGGGTCGTATTGAGCTAGCCTCGAGTGGCTAATGTGATGTGTGTGTTATTTTGGGGAACTCACTAAGCTTCGTGTTTACCGTGTTATGTGTTATGTGTTTCAGGTACCTCTGAGGATCACGGGAAGGCACCGACTTGATTGTACTCACACACCCGATTTGGAGATATGTTTTTGGAGGATCCTGGATTTATGTTATAAACAGTTTTGAGATATGTGTTTTGATAACTTGATGTTTTTGGAATTTTGTGATTTTGAAATGAGATAATTGGGTTTTTTTAAATGAAAAATTTTGTTTGAAAATTTATGGTGTTACACCAAATAATCAATTGACGATTTCGCATCTTTAACTTGATCAATATCGATATGTAACAGAACAAATCAAATCTAACTGAGTCACAAGTTTTGAATCACTAATAAAGTTGATCCATTATTAGGAATGAAGAAACAAAATAAAAAATGCAACTGATGAACTTGCTTCAAACAGAAGAATGTACAACCATAGAAGCACATGATGAAGATGAACACATTTAATACGTATCAAACTAATTTAATGAATCTTTGGGCTCCGTGTTTAAGATATCGATTCATGGGCTCAAGCAACAATATCGGATCAAAAAACAAATGTGTGGGCTTAATAATGATGAACAATATCCTTTCGTGATTTGGGCTCAAAACAAATATGAGCAATAATCGATCTAATATGATTTTGGGCTAATTTTTGATTCAAACACACAATTGCAAATTTAGAGTCAAATAAAAAAAATATAGGACTGGATTGGGCTTGATCAATGTAAATATTATTGGATCATAGCAAATGGGATTTTCTTTAAAAAAAAATTGATCCAATGAGTTAAAATGATCAAAAATTTCAAAAACATAAGCACAGATCAAAGAGACTTTGAGAGATCATTGAGAGACTCACCATAAACGTTCCAATTGTGTTGAATGTAGCCAAATCGAGAACCGTTTCTTCAAAAAATCGCTTTGATCTTCAAAGATCGGCTCTGATACCTATTAATGTGAATTACGAGCATTGATTTGGCATGCATAATTAAATGAACACAAAGAACATGGTGATTTGGGTGTCCAAGAGATGTATTCGATCAAGAAAGGTGTTACAAAAAAGTATAAGCTAGATCTAGACAAATGAATAGTTCACACTAACACTCTTAATGTTACATCTCTTAAGCACACCACTACAAGTGGTATGAAACCCATTATATATAGAGGTGTTTACATGTCTCTTTCTTTCTCTCTCTCTCTATATATATATATATATATATATATATATATATATATATATATATATATATATATATATATATGTCTATCTATTTGTCTCTCATGTCACAAGGAATCACTACCACATGCAAATACGTCTACAATAGTTAAACCATTACAAATTCATTCATGCATAACTTTGCACCCAACATAAATGAGGGGATGCAAGATGTTCCTGATGTCCAAGGATTATATGGTCATCCAGTTGCAAAAGATTTGTAGAACTAGAGTACTCATTAGATGAAATATTTTATGGCGCAAGAACATTTATATATACAAGTTAAACAAGTAAGTTCATAAATTTTATTTTATTTAGAAAATTTTAATCATCATATATTTACATATTACACCAACCTTTTAGGAAGAATACCAATTGTTGAAACACTAGATGTGGTTTTTGAAACAAAAGAACATGTAAGAGTTGATAAAACACAACCACCCAGACTAAGAATGCAGTTGAGGAAGAATTCATAGATGATTTTGAAAGCTAAGTTGAGTAAGAAGTTAAAGGATGTACCAAGATTAAACTTTTGGGACCCTTTTTTTAGGAACCTAGAATTTAGAGAGATTTGACTTTTAATCAAATCTTGACCAAAAGGATAAAATGGTCATTTAGAGGAATTTAGTAAGTTTATGAAGTTGTGACTTCATGAAAATGGCTAAGATAGGTTTAAGTTACTAGAATGAGATTAGATGAGTAAGTTCAAGTAAAAGAATGCATGAGAAGATGTGTTTTGGCTAAAATGGTAAAATTGGTATTTTTATGCTTTTTGGGCCAAGTTTGTGACATAATAGATTAAGAATCATATTAAGCCAATGAGAAATGAGTTGAAAGAGTTGTAGAGTATGTTCCTACCATCACTTGGATATAAAGATTATAGAAAACTAGTTAGAAACAAAGAAGTTATGCACATTATAAGTTAGGATGAAAGTTGTCCCCAAAGTTGGAAGGGAATCAGAAATGCACTTTTTTGATCTCTAGTATCCGCGGTGTGGTAAATAGATCGTTACAGCACAGTGGCAAAAGTGGGTTGCCTTTGACTACGAGTTAAATGGTCACCACGGCATGGTGAATACCCCACCATAACGTGGTTTTAAGGCCAAAACACAGGTTTTAACATGTTAAGAGCTCATTTCGATCTATATTCTTTGGAGATCGATTGGGAGCTCAAAGGTTGTGATTTTACTGCCAAATTCATGCCAAGAGAAGCTAGAGATGGTGGGTTGTTAGGATTTTCATCCTTTCCACATTAAGGTATGATTTCTCCATTTTTATGAAATATTTGAATTGGTTATATTGGTTGGTTTGATCAACCTATAGATCAAGTATGATGTTATTGATAGTGTCTAAAATCTTTAACTAAGATTTGGAAGTGATTTCCATGGTGAAATGAATCCAATGAGTGTTAGGGTTTGAAAACCTGACTAGTGATTAATGATTGATGCATTAAATGTTAGATTATGATGAATTAGGTAGTATGGGATGCTTAATTCATTGTTTGGGTTAGATTAGAAAAAGAAAATATGAATTTAGAAATATGATCCATTAAGTGGTCATTTTGACCATAAGATTTATTAAGCTCTTGATAAGCTAACAAATGTATTAAGAATCTTGAATATATGTATAAATAGTTCTAAGAGCAAAGAAGATGGATCAATGTGCATCAACTAAAGAATAGAGCTAATGGTAGTTAGTCTTCACTAACTAACAAGGTGAGTTATTACTCTTTCTCTCTCTCTCTCTCTCTCTTGATTATGTTATATATATTTATATACATGTATGTATGTTTGTATGTAAGTATCATGTATCTAAGCATGATATAGAGAAAGGAAGGATATGATTATATGTAATGTAATCCTACGTGAGATTATGTACTTATGCATATACATTTAAGATCATACATCTGAGCATGTATATATAACCAAAGTATGTATAGATGTACAAGGAAAAGATAAGGGTATTATGAGTGATACGTATAAAAGTATATAAAAATAGGATTCTATGTATTATGATCCTATATACGAGTAGATGATAAGAAGAGGTATATGCGGATACCAAAGAGATTGTAGATAGAGACAATATGATTATATGTAGTATAATCATAAGTATGAGTATGCATGTATGTCTAGACATTAATGGTATTATGTAGAATACATATATGTTAATAAACATATTAAGTACTTAATAAGTTAAGTACTATATGTTTAGTAGTAGATCACTTAATAAAATAAAGAGATAGAATGTCCATGGGACAAGTATTATGTGATGAGTCACATAATAGAGATAAAGATTCTATAAAAATGATTCCTTCGGGAATAAGATTATGATTCATATGAGAATGAGAGTATGGTCCTTTTGGGGATATAAACAAATGATTTCTGTGGGAATAAGAAAGTATATGGTTAAAGAAGGTAGAGAAAGGTTCCATGAGTGGAATGAAGCAAGAGAGTTTAAGAAGTTAGATAAAATCTATGAGGGATTAAGAGTAAGGAATCCGTGAGGGATTCATGAGAAGAAGAATGGTTAACGATCCACGGGGGATCATAAGAGAATGGAGTAAGGTTGGATGGGAGTACCCCATAAGGTTAGTGGGTTTTAGTTTCTTTTAAAAGTAGATGAGACTATAGTATGAGATGGGACCGTTGGGTATAGTTGAGAATAGAATGTTGAGGGGTGAGTAAATGAAAAATAGAAATATTAAGAGTAAACAGAGCATGAGACATGCATGTTATGAGTAAGAGATGTTTGAAGAGCATAGTAAGAATATGAGAATAGCATGCATAAAGTATGAGAAGAATAGATAGAGTATGAGATGAAATAACAGTAATGGATAAGAAAATGAGATGCATAAAGAAGAGTAAGAGAGAGATAATGTAACAGCCCGAAATCTCAGGTATTGTTTAAATTATGTTTTTGGATGATTTAAGAGGGGACTCGGCGAGTTGGGACCAAGACTCGCCGAGTAGGATCGCAGACTTGGTCGCGGGTCCGCGACTGGACTCGACGAGTCGACGCTGTTCAGCAGAAACCCTAACCGTTCAGTTTGAATCGTATATAACGCCTCTTAGGCCGTCATTTTCCGTCTTTTGATCGATTGAAAGGAACCCTAATCGTTGTGGACGTCTAGGGCAGGAGAGAAAGCTATTGGAACTTGGAGGAATTTGCTAGGCAAGAAGAAGAAGAAATTGGCCAAAGGAATATCAAGGAGGATCGAGTTTTGAGGTTTGGGGAACACAGAGGGAACGTTCTCAGGTAATACTCGGATCAATTCTGTTAGTTAATGTGTTTATGGACCTAGGGTTTATGAAAAACCCATTTAGTGATTAGATGGGTTATTATGTTATTACCCAGATGTTATACCCTCTGTAATGAGATGTTTAGAAGTCCAGAGAGTCCCATAGTTGTATATCTTGGGACCATACGTAATTCAGGAAGCAGTTGCTCGTCTGCATGGCATGGACTCGCCGAGTTGTTCTTCAGACTCGGCGAGTAGCATGAAGATTTACTGGGACTCGCCGAGTTGTTCTTCAGACTCGGCGAGTGGAGTCGGGGTGGCCCCGCGATTCTTACAAGGGTAACTCGTCGGGTCGAGGAGGGTACTCGACGAGTAGATAAGGAATCTCAGAAAGTTGAAAGACGTCTAGACTCGCCGAGTCGCCATGGGACTCGCCGAGTCCGGTCGAGCTGACCGTTGACCGTTGACCAGAGTTGACCTAAGTCTGACTTCTTAGGGATAGTCACCCTTAGAAGTTATAAGTGTTAATGAGATATGTGATGTTATAGGAAGGTTGTAGCTCGTCGGATTGTGCACGAGTGATTTCAGGAGTTGCTAGCTTTCAGCATTTACGAGGTGAGTCTTCTCACTATACTGTACCCGGAAGGGTTTGACTGTGTGACCGGAAGGTCGGACATGTTATGTGATATGTATGCTATAAGTGGTAAGTTAATTGTTATGTGTGCTTATGTATGATATGTGGGCCGGAAGGCAATATGTTACGGGCCGGAAGGCGATTATGTTATGAGGACCGGAAGGTCAGGGCCTGGAAGGGCGTATGTGCGTAAGTGTATATTGGGGAACTCACTAAGCATTTATGCTTACAGTTGTTGTGCATGTATTTTAGGTACTAGCGAGGACCGTGGGAAGGCGCCGGCATGATCGATACACACTGAAGATGGTTTTTATGATCTTGGGATTTTGAATAATTGTATTGACTGAATAATTAACTATTTATGCCTTGTTTTTAATGAACACAATTATGTTTTAAAATGGAAAAATTTGTTTGAAAAATTTGAGTCGTTACAGATAAATAATGAGAAATTAGAGTATGTACCGAGTATGAGATGAGAAAGATGGAGAATAGAGTAGAGTATGAAAAAAGGACAAAATGTAAAGTATGTGACGATAAGAGAAAGATAAAGAAGGAGAGATAGATTGCATAGTATTACAAAGAAAATAGAAGAAACGATAGAGTATGGAAAGATATAAAATAGTTAGATGAAGAGTAGATATGCATGAAAACATAATAAAATATAACTCACACCTGTGGTCTGATATAGTAGATGTTTTCCATGTTTTGTAAGTTCAGATATCACAGGGGCATGTAAGAAAACATGCACACAAGGACTTAGTGTAGAATAATATTTTTTATTTATTTATTTGTAGTTTTCCTTGATGCTTACTTAATAGATTAGATTTTATTATAAATTTTGATTAAACCTAGGATGTAAAATGTTTTAATTTTATAAAATTCCGAAATTGTTAGAAAACTCTGATATATATATATATATATATATATATATATATATATATATATATATATATATATATATATATATATATATATATATATATATATATAGGGTTAGGTTATTTTGTTTTCACTATCTATTGTGTTCATGTATGACTGATTCTAGACCAATCATTTTAGTTATTTTAAGAAAGTAATTAATGCATATTACATATTGAATATATAATGAATATTAGTTATATCTTCAGCATTTAATATGCATTAATTACTTTCTTAAAATAACTAAAATGATTGGTCCAGAATCAGTCATATATGCACACAATAGATAGTGAAAACATTTGAACCTAACTCTCTCTCTCTCTCTCTCTCTCTCTCTCTATATATATATATATATATATATATATATATATATATATATATATATATATATATATATATATCTTTGTGGATGTCTGTATAGAAAATCCGTGTCATCATAATTGTTATCAGAATCATAGCTTAAATTGTATTTGATATGCCTACACTAGATTTAAACTATTGGAGAAGAGAACCACATGGTTTAGGACCAAGGACCATTATCAGTGTCGAGCACTAAGGGTCTATGCTCTTTTTGCACAAAATATGAAATGGTTTGAGATAAACTGAGATGTTGAAGTAAAGGATTAAATGTGTGAAAATAAAGAACCTAGAAAGTTTGTGGGATAGTAGATGAAAATATGATTTTTTTTCCTTTTTTTTTTTAAAAATTTTTTACCATTTGTCTTTGAAACATGTCTTCTAGAAAAAGTGGTCCTAAAATTAACCGTGAAAAAGAATAATGCTCATTCTCATAAGATTTTGTCGACCGTTAGATTAATGATAGATGACTTTGATGGGAAGTGATAGGGCCACATGGCATGATGTAATTTCATGTTGCAACTAACATTAATCACCGACGCTCCACCAGATTCGTTTCCATCTATTTCAATCTCCTTTCCTTTCTACTCTTTTCACTGTATTTTCTACTGTATATATCTTCATACATTTCCTCTAAAGTGACCTGGAAAACATTTGAGAGCCGCTGTCACACACAATACACACTAACCCTTTTGCATTTCAAACAAAAGAAAAACCCACATAAAAAAGATTCACAAATTCTAATCCGTCTTCCAAAGATCCATATGTAGGGTTCTTTACAAACCCCCTTTTCAACTCATGGCTTTTTGATCTTTGTCTGCTACTCTAGGTGAGCATTTTTTTCGATCTTTTTAAGTAGTTCATTTCTCAAATGTGCGATTTGTCATGGACCAATGGTGGGTTCAAAGGTGTTTTATCCAATTTGTAAGTGGCTACGTGTATTTCGATTCGCGAAATCTTTGGATTTCATTGAATCTTGTAGATACAACTTCGGATCTGTTCGTAGGTTTGAAGATCTAGCTGTGGGTCGACGTATTTTGGTTAATTTTTGAATAAAAACATGTCTTTTCTTTGTGATTCTTTCTATGCGTTTGTTCAGATTCAGTTTTTGAAGTGATTGGTTGATGCCCTAATTAGTCAGATTACTTGAAATTTGGGGGAAAGTAAAGAAATATAAACTGTGTAATGTATCTCATCGAATCAAACTGAAAAGTACACATGACTATATACTGTTTATATAACTTCTTCACATTATGCTTAGATAAAAAGCAACATTGCCTCCTCTCATTTGATTCCTCGTTTTCGTAGCTATGGCGGATGTTGACGATATCATGGTTGTTTCGGGAAATGGGACTACTCATGACGCAGATCATGACTACGAAGACGATAATGAAATCATAGCAAGGATTCCCAATTATGATTCCGAAGTCAAAGAAGGAAAGGGGAATTCCATGGATTCCTTCACTGAAGAAATCGAAGAAAGCAACGATCTTGATGCTCTTAAGGTACTAAAAACAGTTTATTCTATTAAAAAAAACAGACCTTTAGTATTTTGTAACACTGTAACTAAACCTATTAAAAAATTTCCATTTTTTCTTTGTTATAAGGAACTTCAATTGAAAGATAGTGATGTATCAAGTCAACCCAAATGTCAAAACACTACAGATGACAATTTAGGCCTTAAAATTGATACAAAAAAGAAAATAGAAGCAAAGAAAACTTCTTCAGTGAAACAATTTGAAAAAAAGAGTGGCAATTCAAAACCTGCAATATCTCAAGTTAAGGCCCATCTTTCTAAGGTATACAATTGCTTCACTTTTGTTAACCTTATGGATTTGGTCAATTAGTCAAACTTTTTCAGAAACTCTTTAATTGTTTTTTACTTTTTACCTTAGCAACATGGAAAATCTGATTCAACAACATCTACTGCAAACATTGTGCAATCTGAAGGTGTCAAGTATGTTCTATTTACTCTTGAGCTTTATGTAATTATTAAACATGTTTATAGTTTGTTAGATTTTAAGTTGACTTTTTTTCTTGATATAGGGACAAGGTCAAAGTGAAGTCAATGAAAACAGTTCAAGGAAGTTCAACCGAAGCAAGAACACATTCTTCTGAGTATCCTAATTTGCTTACATCAACATTTTTTTTAATACATTTGACTTTTGAGGTCAATTTGTTATTTATTAGCATCATATTTAGTGTTTTTTCTTAATTACATGAAAACAGAAGCTCAACAACAGGAGATGAAAAGCCACAAAGACTTGGCACACTTCCAGCTTATAGTTTTAGTTTTAGGTGTAATGAAAGAGCTGAAAAACGTAAAGAGGTCAGTTTTATTTATATTTTTATATTTTTGACCTCTTTCTTTTGCTTCAATAAACTTATTTTTATTTGTATTTTTATATTTTTGGCAGTTTTATTCTAAGCTGGAGGAAAAGATCCATGCAAAAGAAGAAGAAAAGAATTCTCTTCAAGCAAAAACAAAGGTATAGTTAATTATTACTTTTTTGCTAAATATAAAAGACAGTGTTTGGAATTGAGCATTACTGAGTTGCCACAAAGGAATGGAATTGAGCAATCTGTACAGAATGTGATTCCTTCTTTTGGTCTGATTTTGTTTCCATAGGGGAAGGATTCCTTGAAGGAATGGAATGATATATGATAGTTATAATTTACTTTATTTTAAATAATGTTCAATAACAATAATGATTTTAAAAAATTCCAAAACTTCAATTAAATTCATTTTCTTTTCAAAAATGACTAAAAACATTTTTTTTATGATAGCTCTATTTTAAGATTTCATTGTATTTAGTTTTATACTTTTTGTAAACAACTTTTTTAAATGATACATATTTCTTTTTGACTCTTTGAAATACGTGTACATATATTTTAAATGACTTGAAATATGTTTATATGAAATTTCTTTAACTTAATCTAATTGAAATTTATTCTTATAAAATAGCATCATTCTTCTTTATTTATCAGTTTAAAGTTTATATAGTTTTCTGATAATAATACACCACAAACATGAATGGCTCATGTAAATGGAATGTAATGATCAATTCCATTCCATTCCTTTGTCATTCCATTCCAATTTCCATCATACCTAAAAGTTTGATTATAACAAATCTTTTTTTGTAAAAGGAACATCAAGAAGCTGAGATTAAAATGTTACGAAAGAGTCTTATGTTTAAAGCTACACCAATGCCAAGTTTTTACCATGAAACTCCTCCTAAGACAGAGTTAAAGAAGGTAACATTTCTTAAACTCTTTTTCCCAATTTATATTTTTACAAAATAATAATATTTTTTTTTACTGATTTAGATTCCAACAACACGTCCGAAATCTCCAAAACTTGGAAGGAAAAAGGAGTCCCCCACAGGAGAAGAGAATGGTGGCAATATTTTTCGACCTCGATTAAGTTTGGATGCAAGAAAATCTTTAATTTCCAAAACTGCCCCTAAAGGTGTAGTAACATCTTCTGTTGTCGCAAAGAAACCAACAAGGAAATCTCTTCCTAAGCTACCTTCTGAAAAGACCAAAGTGCCCTCCGACTCCAAAGAGAGAAAAGAAGCCCCTTCCTGTGAAATTACAATATCGTCCGAACTTGAAAGTCAACCAAATAAAGATTCATCATCTCATGTTGAGGAGGAAAAAGCCGAGGTATTGGCCAATTGAAATGATGAGAAATGTGTTGTATTTCAAAATTCCATTTTCGCCCTCGGGAGTATATAATCGGATGCATCAATTGAAAACTGGAGGTGGGAAGATTTTATTTTCTTGTTTAAAATCTTTAGTCAGTTGGGGTGACCTGCCTGCGAAGGGTAAGTTGGGTAAGTGTTTTTGTGAGAATGGTGATGTGACCATTTTGCCCTTATTTGAGCATTGGATGTTTAGTTTTCTCCTTTGGACAATTGATTCCTGAATGTGGTTTAGTTTATTACTAATTATTATTATGAAGAAACTGTTTCAGAACTTAATTTGACACAGGCACTTGGAATTTGTGTTGGATGTCTCAACAAAACTTGTTACCTTGATATGATGAAATTGTTAATTTTATATTATATATTATATATACACTTTACACCCTTTATGCCATTCCATAGACTTTAGATCCTTGACTTACATGCCATTTTCAATCTGAGCTGCTGCATTCAACACCCATGGTGTGTTGACCATCATACCCTTTTATATAATACGAGAAATTGCATTAGTAGTCAAATAACACAAGTTCTTGATTCAATGTGTGAGGGACCAAATTTTACGTAACATTGTTCAACTCTCTCCTAGTGCTTCATTCCTAAGTTACAAATCTTTTTGTTAAACAATTACACTAAAGTGTTTAACACAAACTTGTCAATTATATATTATGTCGATTCGTTTTTTTTGGCACAAACCCAAATCCAAACCGATAAATTCGGTTTTTAAAAACCAAAATTGTTCGATTCGGTTTCAATTTTTCAGTTTAGGTTTTTCGGTTTTCTTTTGGTTGCAGTTTGGTTTTCGCTTACCATGGTTGCTTGAGTACATCTCTCGATTTTGCGCGCCCTTACTCTCATCAAGGATGACTTTGGCATCGTTTCACACTTCAGTGTCTCTTTGTCTTGTTTATGTACCATGCTTCCAACTTATTGAAATCTGTATCTAGTTGCGTGTCTAACATTGTCCTACATCTAGGATGCACAAAGTGCTAATGAAAAGTATGAGAAAAGCTTGTACTTTGTCGAAAAAAAATCAATTCCGAGAATGACTTTAAAGTTGTCAATAGGTACTCACCAATAGGTTCGTGTCTTTTAATTCTTTAATCTTTGCCTTTAGGCCAAATGACACCTTATTAATTTGTTTGGTGTCCCCACTCACGACTTTGATCTAATGATCCCAGTATATGGGGAAGATACAAAGCGGCAGTAGGACGAACACTCCAACTGGTCTTGAACTGTTGGTACATATGGCGAGGCAAACCCTTCGTGAAGATGTCTGCATACCGTAGAGAGCATACCGTAGAGAGGAAGGAATATGGAGGACTCGAACTTGTCCTATTCAAACCTTTTCGCGAACAAAATGTATATCGATCTCTATGTGCTTCATGCACTGACGTTGAAAGAGATTTTGTGACAGGTAGATGCAGCTCGACCAAAATATTTCTTAGCCATGTAGCTTTGGTGTCACCGTTAGCAACGCCTCGGTACTCTGCCTTGGCACTTAACACTTAGCACTTGAACGAGAGATGGTAGGCTGCCGTTTGGATGACCAAGAGACAAGGTTATCACCCAAAAAGACACAATAGCCGGATGTGGATCGACGAGAATCAGGGATGTCGCCCCAATCAGCGTCGAAATAAGCCGTCAGAGTATGAGTAAGAGAAGCAACAATATGTAATCCATAATCGATGCCACCTTGGTGGGATGTATAGCCACCAAGCAAACTACACCATTTTGTTTGCAAACAAAACGTAATATAGTAGTAAAAAGGGGATCGAATCCACATGGAAGTGGTTGTAATTCAATTACCAATGTAATCCAATTGAACAAGTGAAATAAAACTAAACAACTAAAATTAAACTAGGGGGTTTTGATTTTGTTTGAAAACTAAAAAACTTGAAGAATTCAAAAGCTTGCAATTAAGCAAAATGGTGAGATGTTCAAATATTAGAGAGAATTGGTCAATCAAGACAATTCAACACAATGAATATTTGTTTGTCTATCATTAATATTTAATATGTAAGCTTATCATTCAACCAAAATTAGTTATAGCAATCATGAAACATGATATGTCAAAATTCCTAAAAGGTAGTATGGAGGTTAGGGAAGCCTAAAACACACATTCTTAATCAAAATTTAGAATCCAATTGAAACAATTAGACTCAAGAAAATTGATCAACCTTAAGAATGAAGGAATTCTCAATTCCAAGAGAATGTCAAACACATCCATAAATAAGTCATGATCCATAAGTTAGAGATGATTTCTACCATCATAATGCCTTTGTTCTAATAAAATCCAATGATTCTGTAAAAAAGATTTCCCAACTTCATCATTTCATTCACTATGAAACAGATGGTTTATACATCAAACAGATTACTATGGAAACCTTACTACATATACACTCACTCTCATATGAATCTAAGAGCAATACAGAGAACTGTAAGAAATATGAACAAACCCTAATTGGGAGTGTAGAGAGAATGAACAGTCTCACACACTAAAAATATCTATCCCTTTTTTTTACAAATGACGTAAAGACTAAGCAATATATACTTCATATCAAATATAATCGGGTATAACCAGCAACCCGCATGTAAACCCGATACCTGCACAAATCATACACAACACCCCCCCACAAATATGCAAATATGCAAAACTTACCCAACAATCTATAATTAATGTTTAAGTTTGTAACAATCATAAAAACAACATTTCTCAACATCCCCCCTCAAACTAAACATTAATTTGAGAAGACATGAACTTAACCAATTTTTTTAAACACATCAACCATATTAAGCCGATTCACAATATACTCATGTTGAACACTACCAAGTGACTTTGTAAGTATATCTGCATTTTGATTTGAAGACACAATTTTATTCACTTTTAGTATTCCATTTTCAATTTTTTCCTTAACAAAATGAAGATCAACTTCAAAATGCTTTGTTTTTTCATGAAAAACAGGATTTAAAGCTATTTTAATTGCCGACTCATTGTCACAAAAAACATCCACATGTAAACTTGATTTTATATCCAAATCATAAAGTAATTTTAAAATCCAAATTATCTCAAAAGTTATACTTCCTAAAGCCCTGTATTCAGATTCAGTAGAAGAACGAGAAATAATACTCTGTTTCTTACTCTTCCATGAAACAAGAGACCTACCTAAGTACACCAAATAACCAGATATAGACCTTCGACTAATAAGACATTTAGCCCAGTCTGCATCAACAAAACCAACCAAATTAAAAGAGCTTGACTTTGTTAAATGTATTCCCATACCTGGACTATTTTTCAAATACCTCAGCAGTCTGAAAGCTATATTAACATGAGATTTATACGACTTATGCATATATTGACTCAACAGTTGAACAACATAAGAAATGTCAGATATAGTCACAATAAGATAGATCAATTTCCCAATAAGTTTCTAATATTCGGTTATATTGACCAAATAATCAGATTTTTCCAATTCATATTCTCTTTTAATGACCAAATTAGGCTCAAGTGGTGTTTTAACAGGTTTACAAGCAAGCATCCCAAATTCATGGAGTAATTCCATACAATACTTCCTTTGATTAAGACAAATCCCATTTTCAGTTTTTAATACCTCAATACCTAAGAAATATTTCAGATCACCTAAGTCCTTGATTAAAATCTGAGACTTAAGGAAACTCTTTAACATTATTTAATTCAGCTTCATTATTACCAGTTATAATAATATCATCTACATAGACAAGAAGAACAACAACTGTATCTTGACAATTTCTAACAAATAAGGAATAATCATTTATGCTTTGTTTAAAGCCAAAACTGGAAAGAGAAGAACATAGCTTCTCATTCCACTTTCTTGGAGCTTGTTTAAGCCCATAAAGAGATTTTAATAACCTACAAACTTTGACATCATCCTTAGAATGATATCCTTCGGGTTGAGTCATATATACATACTCAGACAAATTTCCATATAAAAATGCATTGTTAATATCTAACTGATAGAGAGGCCAAGAATTATGAACAACCATAGAAATAACAACACGAACTATTACTATTTTAGCTACAGGAGAAAAAGTCTCCTCATAATCTATACCCTCTCTTTGATTATATCCTTTAGCAATAAGCCTGTCCTTATATCTTTCTATATCACCATTGGACTTATACTTGATTTTATAAATCCATCTACATCCAATGGCTTTTCTTCCTTTAGGAAGGTTAGTTATTTCCCAGGTATTATTTCTATAGAGAGCCTCCATTTCCTCATTCATAGCCTTGATCCAATTAGGATCCAAAGTTGCATCACTATAGGATTTTGGTTCAACAGTTTTATTCAGACTAGAAACAAAGTAAAAATTATCCTTATTAAGAGTTGAATAATTAACAGACCTTTCAATTCCATACTTATACTTACCTTCTACAACATAATCACTAAATCTAACTGGCATGTTAACATTTCTGCCTGATCTAGTAACCCTAGTTGACAAACTATCAGAAGGATCAATATTAAGTGACTTATTTTCCTCAGACAAAGCAGAAGAGTTTGGAAGCATCTCACCAGAAGGAGGCACATTTACCTCACCAGTCTGGTTGCTGACATTAGAGGGACAAGTCTCATCCAAGTTATGGTTTGCATTAGCACCATCCAACTGATGGTCACTTCTCAAACTTTCTAACCTAGTGTTATCTAGAGCAAAACTAGAATCAATTGAATCATCATAGGAAAACAGGTCATTTGAGTCTACAGGGGCAACAAATTTATCTGTCAAAGATGAGGATTTAAGCTTGAAAGGAAACACAGACTCATAGAATTTTACATCCCTGGAGACAAAAGCAAAATTGGAATCAAGACTAAGTACTTTATAACCTTTTTATCAGAAGAATAGCCAAGAAAAATACATTTATCTGCCCTTTCAGAAAACTTATATGAATTATTTAACTTAGTGGCAAAACATAAACATCCAAAAACTCTAAGTTTATCAAAAACTGGTGTATTATTATAAACAAGTTCAAAGGGAGAAGCACTATTTAAAATAGAAGTAGGAGTCCTATTAATCAGGAAAACAGAATTTAAGATAGCATCTCCCTAGTACTTGATTGGTATACCAGACTGAAACATTAATGACCTAGCAACATTTAGAATATGTATGTGTTTCCTCTCCACAACACCATTCTGTTGTGGAGTATGAACACAAGATGTTTGATGTATAATTCCTTTAGACTCAATCAATTGTCTCATTCTACTATTTAAAAATTCAGTACCATTATATGATCTAATAGTCTTGATTTTAACAGAAAACTGATTAAGTAAAATATTCAAGAAAGTAAGAACACAATTATAAACTTCATCTTTGGACTTCAACAAATAAACCCAAGTTGCCCTAGTATAGTCATCCACAATTGTCAAAAAATATCTAAATCCTTCTGTAGTTGTCACTCTATAGGGATCCTAGACATCTAAATGGATTAACTCACCAAGTTTAGAAGTAGTGTGTTGACTAATAGGAAAGGGTTGTCTAGTCTGTTTAGCTTTATGGAAAACATCACATGGTGGTAGATTCTCATTTCCAATTTTTAGTTTGTTTCTTAAAGAACTTAAGGCTTGATCAGAAGGATGACCAAGTCTGTTATGCCAAGTTAGTTTAGACACATAACAAACAGAAGAGGAAATAGATGAATTAGATAGATTACCTGAAGGTACACTATTTATGTAATAGAGACCTCCAGACTCTCTACCATTCCCCACCATCACCTTTGATTGTAAATCCTGAATTTTACAATTATGTTCATTAAAAAAACTTCACAGTTACTATCTTTGCAAACCTTATGCATAGACAACAAATTAACATTGAAATCAGGAACAACAAAAACATAAAACAGAGTCAAAGAACTAGACAAATTCATGTTACCAATTTTATCAATTTTAGCTGATATACCATTAGGATGACTGACAAGTAATTCTAACTTAGACACATCCACAGTGTCATGGAGCAGTGACTCAGAAGCAATCATATGTTGATTAGCTCCAGAGTTACCTATCCATTTTTGACCATTAACAGAAGCATTAAAGGCTTTAAACAAACAAGTACCTGCCATATTTGCACTAGCAGATGCTTCCTCATTGACTTGCCTATCACCAATAAGTTGTAAAAGCTTGACATATTGATCCTTAGTGAGTTGATGAAACTCAGAATCCCTAATGGAGTCAGAAAAATTATTAGTACCAATACTTCCAGAAGAAGTAGTGGTTGAGTTTGCATAAAAAATTTTAACAAAATTATTTTGATTATTTGTTTTACTTCTTGACTTAAAGTCCTTAGGATATCCAATTAACTTGAAGCATTTTTCTATGGTATGACCTTTCACACCACAGTTCTTACATTGAACTATTTGACTCTTATTCTTATTATTGTTTCTATTATTAAACCTGCTATTAAAAGCAGAAGACTGAGACTTAGTCACAGACTGAGATGACTGAAGAGAAGTCAAAGAACCATTTCTTTGAAGAGACTCTTCTCTTGACACAATAGAAAAAGCAGTTTTCACATTAGGCAAAGGGTCCATTAACAAAATATGACTTTTAACTTGATTATATGAATCATCAAGACCAGATAAAAATTGCATAAGTTTCATGAGATTAGAGTGATCCTTCAATTTGATAGAGGCATCACATGTACATTCAGTTAGACTGGTAAGACCATCAAACTCTTTCCATAAAGAATCAAGCCTATTGAAGTAATCAGACAAAGACATACCATTTTGTTTAAGAGAATTAATCTGCTGATGAATGTTAAAACAACAGACCCATCATATTTATTATAAGTTTCAAAAAGACTTTCCCAAATATCATGTGCAACTTCAGAATAAGCTTGACTCTAATAAATGGACTCAGAAATAGAAGATAACAACCAAGAACAGACAACAACATTAACCCTATCCATCCAAGTCTTCAACACATTAAGTCCAGTCCTTCTAAAATGGATTTGTAAAGCCCAATAACTTCTCGAAAGCCCACAAAGCCCGACAACTCAACAACAAACTAATCTGCAACCACAATGAGATTTAAAAAACCTATAAAACACCTTATGCAAAAGAGAAAGCATGAGATACGATCCAAGATAAAGAAAATATAGAATATGCAATGCAATAACAACAAAAAAAAGCAAAAATGTTTTAATAAACTACATAAAAGAAGTAAATAAAATAAATTATCATACCTCGTAGATATCGGAGACGCTCTTCATGAACTTAAAATGAGATTGACTTAGGGGATGCATGAAGAGGCAAACCTGCTGAACGTTGGAGCAAACTCAACCACATTTTGCATATTGATATACATAATGAGATTTTTGTAACATTACATTGTTGTTGTGTCTAGATTCTTATTTTCCTACTAGTGGTAGAATTGTGGGTCGCATAGGAGTAAACTTTTAGTATTGTTATCTGTGATTTTACTTGAAATGTTATAGAGTTTATTCATTTAATACATTTTTCTAATCATGGTCATTTGCTTTTCTTTGTTATATTGTATTATTGATGGAGGAGACGACATACATGTTGATGACAAAAAAACAAAGAGAAATTAGGTAATAAAATAAGATTTCTTTTAAAAGAATGCATTGACTAAATTAATATAATGACATTTATTTATTTATATTTAATTTATTTAGGGACGACACTCATATGTCAAACAATGTAGACAAAATATCAACCATGTTATGAATTAGTGGAGTGTTTTTTTTTACTAATGTACTTGGTTTTATATGTTTGTAACTTTGGATTTATCGTCTTAATGTATTTATACCTATTTCTTTAAAATTTAACTTGCATTTAAGCTATCAAAATTCAACCATAAAATCTTGTTTTTGAGCTGCCAAAATTATGTTAAAACAAACATTTTGAACCTAAAAACAATCATTTTTTAGCTCAAAAAATATTCATTTTCAAACCCGACAACAAGCAGCCGAAAATCAAAAGGATGACAAACGGGGTTGATAGGTGGATTTTGGGGCGGGGTTGGGGTAGGGAAACGGAGGAATTTGGGTAACGGGGACAGAGAAGCTACACCCACTCCATTTCGCCTCATTGGCATCTCTATAATGACCGTCTTGACAATTCTTGTATCATCCATAATGTTTACCCCCGGGGTCTTGTTCGATTCCCCATAAGAGGGTTTCAATGCACCTGCTGACGAGCAATGTCAGTTTCAGGATCTCGATTATGGATGTGGTAGTAAAAGCACCAACTCCATTAACCAGGAATTTCTTCCACAAAGTTCTCTTGCTACCACTTTGTGGAGTTTTCCTATTAGATATTCGCGTACTCCAGATATTCACGTACTCCAGTACTCCACCCAAACGATTCATGAAACGACTTAAATTCCTTGTGTAAATCTTGTAGTCAAAGATTCTCTCAATGTCCCTACCTAGCATTGTTGGGGGCACACCTTATGTCACCTAGCTAGATCTTTCCTCATCACACCAAACTTCTCCTTGTTGAAAAATGTTATCAACCTCTCCTTGTAATGCATTCTTGAATGTATATATTTTTCTGGCTCGTGTGTCAAGAGTCAAAACCATACATCTTATCATCAAACTCCCTTATTCTTGTGTTTCATGATACATGTTTCATCATAATTTTCATCATTTACATTTACACGCCTCCATGTTACTCTTTTCATTGTTATTTTCCATAACCCGATTCTTGGAACAAGTATGCTCTAATACTAGTTGTCACTGACTTGTATGTATAAGCTCGCCGTGCAACACTTAGTCCTCAAAACACAAATGTAATACCAGCTTGCTCTAATACTAATTGTCACAAACTCGGTATTATTTTATGAATGCTTACAAGAGAGAATTACACAAGTTGAAGATGAAGATGGTTTACAAATGAATGAAATTAACTATTTATACTTGTATCTCTGTGCAATACGAAGAGCCAAGTAAATGAGTGAACAACATCTAGAATATTTACAAGGAGAGTTATATAGGATATAGATCTAGTAAGAAGGAAATATATGGTAGAAAGGGTAAGAAGTGCATCATTTATATGATTTTTGGCAAATCAACAAAATGAATCTTTAGATAATACAAAAATAATATATTTTGTAAAAACAATCCAAAAAAAAATGCATTGATGCTTCATTTTTTCGATGACTCATTAAAGTTGTCAGAAAAGTGAATCAAAATTTGATTCGCTAAAAACATGAATCGTTAACGTTTTTTACCAGATTTTTTTTTTTATGAATCTTGTTATTTTTTTATCATTTAATAATTTATTTTGTTGGTTGACCAAAAACATGCAAATAATGTACTTCTTATTTTTCCTGTCAAATATTTACTTTGTATTTGATCTTTGATATATCTCCCTTCTCCATATACTAATAAAATAGTAGTTTTTTTTGTCATGTGTCACCATATTAGACCTCTTAATTAATGTGTTGCCACTTGTCAAACTATTAGTTTTCCCTTTTAAATTTATTAGTCATCCTCATTAATGTGATGCTATTTGTCAATATATTTATTCTCTATTTTAAATTTACATTTTAAATTTTATATTATTGTTTTTATTAATTTACAAATAAAAGATATCTAATATATATTAAAAATTAATTTTACATATTTATTTGAATCAACGATTATAATTTCACATAACTAATAAAAATATCTCTTAAATTAATAATTTATTTAAAATAACTGATTAATAATTTTGAGTTTTAATATAAAAGTTTAATTAATTTTATAATTGTGGTTCTCACGGGTTATAACTAGTATATATATATATATATATATATATATATATATATATATATATATATATATATATATATATATATAATTCATAAAATCTTTTTGAGGACTTTATTCTCATTAGGTTTGTTATTTCCATACACTAAAATTGATAAAAACATATCAAACTACAACTTTAAAAGCATTTAGCAGAAGATGCAAAATAAATATATATCTGAAAATGGGGATTTTGTCTAGATTTTCACATATAAGTTTTTAGTTTTTAACCTCAAATAATTTTAATCTAACAATTTTCATCCTTTTTTAAAAGTTAAATTATTAGTATTTTATAAGTTTCAATTATAGTATCTTACTATATTTTAAATTATAGCGTGTAGCTGGTAGCTGGTAGCGGGAAACTGTAGCTTTTATTTGTTATATGAATGTTTGGCAAAAGTAGCTGGAAGCTTTTGAAATACATAAAATTACATAAAAGGACAATTGATTAAAAATAGAAAAAATATATAAATATATTTTTAAGGGTAATTATGGAAATTGATTTCAAAAGCTTCGGATCGTTTTGTTAAAAGCTACATAAAGTAGCTTTTAGAATCGGAGCGTTTTGTTAAAACTAAAAGTTAAACGCTCATACTGCCAAACGAAGCTTTTTGTTTAAACTAGAGCGTTTTGTCAAAAGTTAAAAGCTAGAAGCTCCCAAACGCTTCCAAAAGTTCCGTGCCAAACACGTCCTATATTCTTATATTTTTGTGATACTCTTTACAAATGAGTTTTCTGTCTCAAGACGGGTATATATTATTTTTGAATGAGGATTATTCATTTGGTTTTACAACTTTTACCCCTAAACTTCATTTGGTTGTATATTCTTTACCCCTAAATTAATTTTGATCTAACAATTTTCATCTTTTCTAAATTTAAAATTAAATTATTAAATTATTGGTATCTTATAAGTTATGATTTTGATTGTTTACTATATTTTAAAGCTATTTTTTTGATCCCTTACATAATTTTGTTTTTCTAGTTTTTGTTTTTATTAATATTACTTTTTGTTATTATAATTTTTTAATTAATTGTCATTTATGAATTGCATCAATCATGATACATTTTCAAACCTTATTTTTGCCCGTATATTCTTCATACATAAATGTTTGGATCGAAACTTTATTTTTATATTTTTATGGTCCCTTTACAGAGGAGATCTACACCAGAGTTTTCCACCGCAACACACAGGGTAACGAAATACCAGTTGTCTTTAATTACTATAGTTGAATTATGTGTTATATTTTTCTTTTAATTAATGTTCTAGTGTACTTTCAATTTAAGGTATACATGTCTCTTAATTATTCAACAAACGTCAACTGATTCTAATTGGTGATAATGTCCAATAATTAAATATAGCATCTAATAGCAAACTCATTTCTTAAAGTTTGAAACGAAATATTTTATAATAACAACTCAATAACAGATCAAATTACAAATTTATTAATTCTTAACAGACATATAATACAACTTATACAGCAAACACTGATTCCTATTTACATAATAGATCAACAGGTCACAAACAAGTGAAGCCTTGGAAAAAAAAAATGTCAGACAAAATAATTTGCTGACATGGCCAAAGCCCCACCAAAAACAAGGCATCACTGCCCTGAGTTCAAACCCTAACAAGCTTTTGCTTCAAGGAATCAAGACTTACAAGACATGAAAACGGAATCTTACAAGTGAAATGACAAATTTACCCTTTATGACAAGCTAAAAAACACGACTAGGACCATTGCAAAAGGTGACTCTAGAACCAGAAGATAGTTATCAAGATTCTTAAGGGTATATGGCTGTCAAGAATATAAAAACCCTCGTTTAAAAAGGCAAAAAAATTCTTGCAGCAGTTACTTTGTAACTGCAAAAATGAGAGGTATCAGCCAATTCCAATTCCAATTACCCCGGAAAAACAAGAACCAACTCCGGAATCACAAGCGCCTATAAAACTCAACATACTACTCAAACGGATTGATATTATGGACAGATAGCGAAAAGGGTATCCAAGATTATCAAATTTAGGAAAGGATATCGCAATTCCAGAGACGATCCACCAAAAGCCCAACTCCGGAATTGCTGATTCCGTGACATTGTCGAACATTCAACCCCACGAGCGATTCACTGAGCTTCACCAAGAAAGGTAAGCTCTTATCTGACACAAAACGGCAGTTCGAGATTGAAAGAATCTGAAGATTCAATTGCACGGCACAAGCCAAGGCTCTAACTCCGGAATCCGTGATTCCGCTTCCGGAAACACCAAGTTCAGTCAGCAATAAGCAGTCGGATGCAATGGAAACCAAGCTGGAATCAGTGATGGAGGTGCAGCCATCGAGATTTAGGATCTCGAGTGTCCCACCATGAATCTTGCAGAGTTCGGAAACCAATTTATCGGTCAGCTTCGGGCAGCTGCTAAGGCTGACCGAAACTAAACCAGGTTCGCAGCACTCGATGAGTGGGGCAAAACATTCATCTGTAATTCCATGGAGTCCGATAAATTCAACGTTTTGAAGCTGGGGGCAAATTCGTCCAAACAACATCAAGCTATTGTTTCCAAATCCGGGACAGTTTCGAATGGATAAAGATTTGACGGAATCGGAGCAACGGAATGGAATTGGAATCCCGGGCACCAAATCTTTAATCCCAAAACAATTCTCCAAAGTAAGATTTTTCAACTTACTTTTTAAAACGAAATTGAAAACCCCACATTGTGTCACCCTGTGGCATTCTTCTAGAAGAATTGTCTCAAGTGAAAGTGCCACCTCAGCAAACGACACGATTCCATTATCAGACAAAAACGCGGATTTTCGAAGGGCAAACTGTTTCAAATTCGGGCAGCCTCTGCCCAATGCTTCAAGCCCTAGGTCAGTAACCCCAAAACAGGAGGTAATAGTCAAAGACTTTAACTTTTGTAAGCCTTGACCACTGCCCATTACCCAAAACCCCTTTTCGGTCACCTTACAAAGTCGGGTCAGGGCTAAATCAGTAATTTCAATCCCATAGTGTCCGATAACAGCTAGTGACATGTCACTAATGTTTAAAGATTCTAGCTTTAGCTTCATCAAGGAATAACTTGATGATGATGATAATAAACTTGTAATTCCTTGATCTACAACTTGTGAACAATTCTTTATTGAAATTGACTTTAAATTTTGACAACTTTGACCAATTGCTTGAAGCCCTTCGTTCCCAATATTTGAGCAAGATTCTATCGATAACTCTTTGAGATTAGGGCAATTTTTTGCGATTGCAATTAAAGAGTTATCGGAAATCGGGATTTGACAAAAATCGAGCTTTTCCAGATTATGACACTCGTTAGCAATTTCAATAATCGCTTCATCTGAAATGGACGATAGATTCCACAAAGAAAGATCCGTAAGAGAAGGGCAATTACGGGAAATCGCTTTGAGGCCTAAATTTGTGACGCCACGAGTGACATTGTTTCCATTTATAGAAAGGCTTCCGAGTCCTCCATGACTACTTGCTCCAACTGCAATTGCTAAGAGTCTGATATCTGTAGCTTTTTTCCCTTTTAGGAATCTTGAAAGGTGGGCGTTTTGTTGTTGGTTTAAGGAATGGGTAAATTCGTCTTTTCGGATTGTGCTTAATAGGTTAAGCCAGTGTTTTGAGACAGAAGCACATGAACTTCTTTCTTGGGTTCCATTGAGGCGTTTAAAGATTTCAAATAGGCATTCGTCTGGAAGGATTTCAATGGTGGTTTTTGGTTTTTTATGAATTTGTTCATTGAATATAAATGGGGCACTGATTCTGGATCTGGATCTCTTGCAAGGTAAGGAATAGACTTCCATGTGATGTCCATGAGATGTGAATATACCCAAATCCATTGGGTTTGTGTACATTGACTTCCCATGAGAAAAATCACCCTCCCCTGAAAATTAATTATATTAAAAAAAAGTTTAGATTATATTTGATTTTACATACGTAACCTTTGGCATTAATGGTGCTAATTAAGTTTCTTGAACAGTTGCATATATGAAAATATCACTATTAATAATGTATCATTTTGATTTGATACATAATAAGTAGTTTCATTTGATCTATTTAAAACAGGGGAAGAAGGAAACAGGTTTACCAAGATTAATGAAAAAGATTCTTAAAGGATTTTTATAACACTGAGAATACCTCTGTGTTCAGTAGAAGTTCATGTAACACTTTCGAATATAAGATATAGAACGATCTCGATCAACGAGAAAACTAACCTACTAAAAGCATAAAGCATGCAACTTTGTAGAAAAAAATTGAAACATACACAAGTAAAAGCACAAAATTTAAAATAAAAACGATCAAATTAAGTAACATCACAACAGAAAATCAAAATTAGCAAGATGTAAAGATAGTTACCACTGTAACCGACGAGCTTCTGCATGAGTACAGTTGGAAGAACACTTCTGCAAATCTGAGCCGCAGAAACCCTCTATCGAGAGCAAAAAAGGGCAAAACAACCACCAATATCAACAAAAATATAATAGTCGATAGATGTGTAAGTGATGAAAGCATCAGAATTGCTAAGAAATCATGAGAAATGATAAAACCCTAATGATCTTAGGGCAAAAAGGGGAGGAAAATGGGAAGAGTTAAGCACGCATATGTTATTGTCGGAGAGGGGTCAGTTGGTCGCTATATATATAAATGAAGGAATAACTACGTAAGCAAAATGCAACGAATGACAAAGTCCTAAATTTCCTTTTCCATTTTCCTACGTAATTATAACATTTCTAAGAATTTGATTAAATTGTATTTTATTCTTTATGAAAAACAAAAAATCTTAAAAATCATAAAAATTTTACGTAAAAAAGTTTTTAGAGATCATATTTTTTTTTTAACTTTATATTCTTTAAAACCACATCTTTTTACATAAATTTACTTTTTTTTTTGAAAAAAAACCAAAATAATAAAAAAATAAAAAATAAAAAATAAAAAATCAATTTTTTAATTTTTTTTCAGCAAATTTATAAAAAAAGTTGCGATTTTTAAGAATATAAAGTAATTTTTTTTGTGATCTCTAAGTATTTTTTTATGTATTTTTATGGTTTTTTGTTTTCCATAGAACCTAAACTATATATATATATATATATATATATATATATATATATATATATATATATATATATATATAGCATCATCAAAAATTATACTTTAACATTACATGAGACATTAGAAATATAAAATTTATTATGCAATTGTATTTACATCCTAAATTGTGATATTAACCTATAGGGTTAATGACATAGAATGGTAACGTAGTTAAAGATTTGTACACATTAAGGTAATGATGTTTTTTTCGTATACATTTGCCAGTTGAACTTGTTTGACATGTACACATCAAGGTAATATGACAGATGATCTTAGGTTTTTGCTGATCTGGCATATTACGTGGCATATTCACCCTCTGCTCATCCTTTATTTAACCCAATGATACATTATTATGACTTTTACTCTAGAAAAAGATTGGTGCCCTAAAATGTCGACGACTTCTTCAACATTCTCCCCCATCACCTCTAAGGCATGGATCCACTCCTTGCTACTGTGACCTTCCATCTCGAATCCGCACATCAAGGACGAAAAATAACCTTAGAAGAAAGTTCATGATATGCCGGATATGCCATTTTTTCGATTTTTAGAGTTTGGTTCATATTTGTTGTTGTATTGGTTATTTCACCCCTTGATCCTCTGGTTTATGTTATTGGTTTATGTAGAAAGCAGAAGAAAGGTGTGGTTTTTGGGAATAGGTAGAACCTGATGAAATACTTAAAGTTGTGCAACGTGACATTTTGAGCCTTAGAAAAGAGCAGGAAAAAGTAAAGAATAAGCAATTTACTGTGTTTGTTGGTTGTTTTCATTGTGATGTGGTTATTTAGTCTTTTGAAGTAGTAATTGTAATCATCAAGAAGTATATTAATTCTAAGGTTGTGTTGGTTGTAATCTTTTAGATTGTGAAATGGTATTTCTAATCTTTTGAAGTTGTATTAAGATGTAATGTACTTTGCAACACTTATTTTGATATAAAATGGGATCTGATTTGGTATATTACTTTTATAAAGTATGACGCAAATTTCATAGAAACAAATTTCAAAGTAGGATGCTAAAGTAGAATCAAAGTAGGATGATAAAATATAGATTGTTTTGACCAATTTACCCTTGGATTTGTAGTTTTGGTAAAAAAAATTCATAGAAACAAATTTCAAAGTAGGATGCACATTAATAGAAACAGTTGTACTACGAAATACCCTTAACACATTAATCAACATACCCTTTGAAGCAGGTTATGACCAAAATACCCCTTGACTATAATCATAGTAGCATTACATCATTCTAGTAGTAAGGTAGCATAGTTACATTACAAAAGACTTAAGGTTTGTTACCAATTCCATGCAAAAGACTAAAAGTTTATGCTAGACAAAAGATACTAGTAGTAAACAAGCACACCATTCTAAAGTTACTAGTTTGTTTTAACTGCAACCAATCCCTCCTTTGGGGACAAATTTCTTACTTAGACCAACCTCAGTTATACGTTCTAAAACTTTCCTCTTTTGCACATGCATCTTTCCAATTCTTGAAGCTCTGGGAGCTTGAACAGGTTCTCGTACACGTTCTTGTATAGGTTCTTGTACGGGTACATGTTCACTACCACTTCCACTTGTACTTCCCCTTCTTGAGAATACAAATAATATTAGTTTCCAATTACATAGAATAACACTATATAAATTCATTTTTACTTTTTCGTGGACAACTTGATTTCTTGTATCCAATGCCCCTGCAAGTACTACAATTTTGTAACCCTTTTGCATGTGATATTGTATGCCTCTTTTTACCGGTACCTTCTAATTATGACTTATCATTTGTTTGTTTAACTTTTGGTCTGCCTAGTAGACTTTTTTTTTGAGGTAAAGGCTTCTTATAAGTTGTTTTTGGCCACATTGGACTACCATTTAAATGGTGGACATTGTAAGTGTAGCTTGAAAGGAAAGTTTGTTTGCTAAAACAAGGTGCCACATACGACTCTGCATTATGATTCATGTATGCAATTGCAGCCAATCCATGCATACATGGGATACCTCTCAACTGCCAACTTCTACCTTCACATACCCTTCTGATTAGATCCACATCAAATGCATCATTACCAAATCTTACTTCAAATTGCTAATAACCACTTGAATAAACTCCCCAAAATTTGTCAAAAAAAAAAACAAGTTAACACCCCAAATAAAATCAATCATTAGCTAATGTAAATTTAAAACATTATCTTACTTACCTTTGAGTTATATTATTATCTTTTAACTCCTTTCTAATTGTTGGAAAAATATCCAAATCCCATTATTCACCCATGATCCTTTGATTATACATCCTCTCCATGGCCCAAATCCTTATTTCTTCCAATATTGTGATGACCGACTTTCTTCTAGTATTTCTGATTGCATTATAGAAACTTTATGAGAAACCATTTTCCATAGCATCATAGTTCCTCCCTTCTACAAAGAAAGCATTTGACCAAGATTTTGGTTCCCTTTCAATAAGATGATCATAGGCATTGGGGTCTAATTTCTTAATTTCATCCATGATTTCTTCAAACTGTGGTACAGTGGTACTATTTACAGCATCCCAAAACAATTTCATATAATGTTCACCATCAAACTTCTTCTTAAAATTAGCATAAATATGTTTAGCACATTGCCTATGCTCATCTTATGGAATCCTTTCTTTCACAACTTCTAACAATACCTATCAAAATTAAAACATGTTGGTGAATGTAAAACTTAATGTTAAACAATTAAAAAGTAAAAAACAAAAAGCAAAAAGAAAACAATCTAATACCTTATATCCATCTAATATGATAGTAAGTCCACCACTATTTCCCCATCCAATGTCATCTATGAGAATGTCAAGAAACCACTTCTAATTAACTTTATTCTCAACATTTACCACAACCCATGCGATAGGGTAGATGTTGTTATTCAAATCTTTATCCATTTCTACAAGAAGCTCACCCTTACACAAGCCTTTCAGGAAGCAACCATTTACACAAATCACATTTCTACATCCCGTTATCCAACCATCCCGAACACCTTTGAAGCATACATAGTACTTTGAAAAATATATAGTTGAATCAGGCATGATGTCCACATCCATTCTTACCGTAGACATTGGGTTAGACCTCATAATCGCTCTCACCATAATCCCATAACCTTCCATGATGCTCAACCAAAGTACATTCAATCTTACTTAATGCAAACCTTCTTGCATTTCTACGTTGACCCAAACTAACATTAGTATTATTTTTTTGTTTGGAAATTTTAGCTTTCATATTACTTAAGCTCATCTTTGGTCTTTGCAATATTTCATTAACAAATTGCTTCCTAATCCACCTATAACTTACAATTTCTCCAAGTTTGAATGACCTGGAGCAATTGTGATTATCTTTCATTTACTTAATTTGAAAAGAATGTTCGTCCTTCATCCAAGTGGCCCAGAGTCAAAATGAATATTTATGTTTTGTACCTTTGATACATTTAGCTAACAACTTGTTATTATCACTTTTTTCATACAATAAATTGTATCCATGTCTCACAACATAATTATTCAGTAAATATTTAATCTCATTGGGGTCAGATAACTTCATACCTAGTATAGGAACCATCTTCTTCCAATTTTGGGTTGGATCATGGACATGATACATTGGTTTCACATCAACTTCTTCGTCTTTCGCATCTGTGTCGGAACCATCTTGTAACAACTCAAATTTTTCAAACAAATTTTTCATTTTTAAAACATAATTAATTCCATTTAAAACAAGGCATAAGTAGTTAAGTATTCTGTCAAATACATTTATTCAAAATCCCAAGATCATAAAGACAATCTTCAGTGTGTATCGATCATGCCGGCGCCTTCCCACGGTCCTCGCTAGTACCTGAAATACATGCACAACAACTGTAAGCATAAATGCTTAGTGAGTTCCCCAATATACAACTTACGCACGTACGCCTTTCCAGGCCCGACCTTCCGGTCCATGTGTCTCAGGGGACTTCCGTCCCTGCTGGGTAAACCTTCCGGCCTTACCCACGCCGACCTTCCGGTCCATCACACATCATATCGCCTTCCGGCCCATAATATAATCGCCTTCCGGCCCATAACATACATAGCACACATAACAATTAACTTACCACATATAGCATACATATCACATTTCATATCCGACCTTCCGGTCACACAGTCAAACCCTTCCGGGTACAGTATAGTGAGAAGACTCACCTCGTAAAAGCTGAACGCTAGCAAATCCCGAATGACTCGTGCACAACCGACGAGCTACAATCTCCCTATAACATTTCATATCTCATTAATACTTATATCTTCTAAGTGTGACTATCCCTAAGAAGTCAGACTTAGGTCAACTCCGGTCAACGGTCAACTGTCAACTCGACCGGACTCGGCGAGTACCATGACGACTCGGCGAGTCTGGACGTCTTCCAACTTTCTGAGATTCCTTATCTACTCGTCGAGTACCCTCCTCGACCCGACGAGTTACTCCTGGAAGAATCGCGGGGCCACCCCGACTCCACTCGCCGAGTCTAAAGAACAACTCGGCGAGTCCCAGTAAATCTTCAAGCTACTCGCCGAGTCTGAAGAACAACTCGGCGAGTCCATGCCATGCAGACGAGTAACTGCTTCCTGAGATAGGTCTCGTCCCGAATTTCACATGCATGGGACCTGCTGGACCTCTAAAGGTCCTACTACAAGATTATAGTCGTGGGTAACAGGGCACTACTTCATCTAATCACAAAATGGGTTCTATAAACCCTAATTTCATAAATACATCAATATAGCAGAGCACACACGAATTCTTACCTGGATGATGTATTCTCTGTATTCCCAATCCTCAGAATGTGACCCCTTGCTGCCCCTTTAGCCAATCCTTTCTCTTCCTTGCACAACCACTCTTCTATAACCCACAATGGCCTAAGATCCTTGCTCCAGCTGCACCCAATCGATCTAGGGTTCTTCTCAGAAGGCTAAAACGAACAATGACGGCCAATGAGTCCCTTTTATACGTCCCAAACCTGGACGGTTAGGGTTTCCGCTAAACAGCGTCGACTCGCCGAGTCCATACCTGGACTCGTCGAGTCCAGTCGCGATCCCGCGACCAAGTCTGCGATCCTACTCGGCGAGTCTAGGCCCCAACTCGCCGAGTCCCCTCTTAAATCACCCAAAAACATAATTTAAACAATACCTGAGATTTCGGGCTGTTACAACTCTCCCCCACTTGGATTAGACTTCGCCCTCGAAGTCTCACTCCGCAAATAGTTCCGGATGCTGCTCCCGCATCTCGCGTTCCGGTTCCCAAGTCATTTCCGATCCCTTACGGTGTTGCCATTGAACCAACACCAAGGGTACCTCCTTGTTCCTCAGAACCTTGATCATCCGATCCCTGATCGCCACTGGTCTCTCCGCGTAATTCAGGCTCGCATCCACCTGAATATCCTCCAATGGAACCACTGCCGACTCATCGGCTATGCACTTCCTCAGCTGCGACACATGAAAAGTGTCATGGATCTGACCCAACTCTGCTGGCAATTCCAACCGATAGGCTACCCGGCCTATCCTTGCAATCACACGAAATGGCCCAATATACCGGGGCCCCAACTTGCCTCTCTTCCTGAACCGAATCACTCCTTTCCAAGGAGAGACCTTCAGGAGAACGAAGTCGCCGACCTGAAACTCAAGCTCGGATCGGCGCCTGTCTGCATAACTCTTTTGCCGGCTCTGGGCGGTCAACAACCTTTGTCTCACTTGCTGGATCTGCTCTGTCGTCTGTAGCACGATCTCCGTGCTGCCCATCACTCTTTGTCCCACCTCTCCCCAACAAATGGGAGTCCGACACCTCCTACCATACAACAGCTCGAAAGGTGGCATACCAATGCTCGAATGGTGGCTGTTGTTGTAGGAAAACTCTGCCAATGGCAAATACGCATCCCAACTGCCCCCGAAGTCTAACACACACGCCCGGAGCATGTCCTCCAGCGTCTGAATTGTCCGCTCGCTCTGACCGTCTGTCTGGGGATGGTATGCGGTACTAAAATGCAATTTAGTACCCAGCTCCTCATGGAATTTCTTCCAGAACCTGGAAGTGAAGCGCACATCGCGGTCTGACACAATCGAAATCGGCACCCCGTGCCGAGATACCACCTCTCTCACGTATATCTCCGCTAACTTTTCCGCTGAAGAACTCTCACTGATGGCAAGGAAGTGTGCACTCTTCGTCAACCTATCCACAATCACCCAAATTGCGTCAACTCCCCTAGCAGTCCTTGGCAATTTGGTGATAAAATCCATAGTGATCTGTTCCCACTTCCACTCGGGGATCTCCAATGGCTGCAACTTGCCATGCGGTCTCTGGTGTTCGGCCTTAACCCTACGGCAGGTCAAGCACCTCTCAACGAACCATGCTACGTCCCTCTTCATACAGGGCCACCAATATTCCTTCCTTAAATCCAAATACATCTTTGTAGCACCGGGATGGATCGAGAATTTCGATTTATGAGCATCTTCCATCAACGTAATACGCGTACCGCCCACGAACGGCACCCAAATCCGACCCTGAAACGTCATAAGGCCTCGACTATCCTTGGCAAACTCTGAGATTAACCCCACAACCCGCTCTTTCTTCCGCATTTCTGGTCGCACAGCCTCTGCCTGGGCTCCACGAATAGCGTCCAACACTGGAGTCATCACAGTCAGTCTCAAGCATACATCTCGCAATGGAGTGCTCTCCGCCCTGCGGCTCAATGCATCGGCTACCACATTAGCCTTGCCTGGGTGGTACAGGATCTCACAATCATAATCCTTGACCACATCCAACCACCTCCTCTGACGCATATTTAGGTTGGGCTGATCCATCAAATACTTCAAACTCTTATGGTCCGTGTAAATCGTACATCGAACTCCATACAAGTAGTGACGCCAAATCTTGAGAGCGAACACTACTGCCCCCAACTCTAAATCATGCGTGGGATATCTCGCCTCATGAGGCTTCAGCTGCCTCGACGCATAAGCTATCACATGACCCCTCTGCATCAACACTGCACCAAATCCCGAAATCGATGCGTCGCAATATACCACGAAATCTTCCATCCCTTCTGGGAGAGCTAATACCGGGGCTTCGCACAATCTCTGGCGAAGTGTCTCAAAGGAGGTCTGCTGCTCGGGCCCCCATGAGAATGCCACACCCTTCCGGGTCAATCTGGTGAGTGGCACTGCGATCTTGGAGAAATCCTTGATAAATCTCCGATAATACCCTGCCAACCCAAGGAAACTTCTGATCTCAGAGGGTGACTTCGGCACCTCCCAACTCATCACCGCCTCAACCTTGGTTGGATCGACCAATATCCCTTTCTGATTAACCACATGTCCTAGAAACTGGACCTCCCGCAACCAGAAGTCACATTTGGAGAACTTTGCATAAAGCTTCTCCGTCCTCAATACCTCCAGGACCTCCCTCAAATGCTCCTCATGCTGCTCTCTAGATCTCGAATACACCAGAATGTCGTCGATAAATACGATCACTGACCGATCCAACATCGGCCTGCAAACCCTGTTCATGAGATCCATGAACACAGCCGGGGCATTGGTGAGTCCAAAAGGCATCACCACAAACTCATAATGCCCATATCGCGTCCTAAACGCTGTCTTCTGGACGTCTTCATCCCGTACTCTCACCTGATGGTATCCTGACCTCAGATCGATCTTGGAAAACCAAGATGCTCCCTGCAACTGATCGAATAAATCATCGATCCTCGGCAACGGGTAACGATTCTTGACCGTTAACTTGTTCAACTCCCGGTAATCAATGCACATCCGGTGTGAACCATCCTTCTTTTTGACGAACAGAATAGGTGCTCCCCATGGCGAGCTGCTCGGCCGAATGAATCCCTTCCCCAGCAACTCCTGGAGTTGCGAGGACAACTCTTGCATCTCTGGAGGTGCAAGACGATAGGGCACTTTAGCAATAGGCGCGGCCCCCGGAACCAGATCGATACTAAACTCTACTTGCCTCACAGGAGGTACTCCCGGCAACTCCTCGGGAAAAACATCTGAAAACTCGCACACCACAGGAACTTCCTCAACTGTTTTCGGTCTCTCGGCGATCTCCCGCGTATCCAACACATACGCCACAAAACCCTTACAGCCCTGCTGTAGACACTGCCTCGCCCTAGCGGCCGAACAAAAAGCTGATCCCGAACGGGTACCCTCGCCGTACACCGAAAGAACTCCCCCCCTAGGGTCTCGTATAGTCACCAACTGACGCTCACAGTCGATGACCGCGCCGAATCGGCTCAGCCAGTCCATGCCCACGATGACACAGACATCCCCCATCACGATAGGAATCAGATCAATTGGGAATCCAACCCCGAAAATCTCTAGTACACATCCCCGAAGAACCTCCGTAGCACAAATCACCTTCTCGTCAGCTATAGAAACTCTCAAAGGTCGACTCAACGACTCACGACTAACGCCGATATGCTGACTAAAGGCTAAGGACACAAAGGACCTACTCGCACCCGAGTCAAATAACACTAAGGCAGGCACAGAGTTCACAAGGAAAGTACCTACGCGCATAATAACATAAGCATAACATATCGACATTAAAATAATTACATGAATTACAACATACCTGCCACAACATCGGGCGCAGCGCGGACCTCTTCCGCAGTCAGCTGAAAAGCTCTTCCCCGAGCCCTCGGGGCCTCGGCCTTCACCGGTCGAGTCGCAGTAACTCCGGCAGCAGGTGCAGATCCCTGAAGAAGCTGAGGGCACTCGGCCTTCCTATGGCCAGTCTGGTTGCAATGAAAGCAAACCGTAACTCCCTTGGGACACTCCCTAGCAATGTGCCCCTCCTTGCCACACTTGTAGCAAGCACCTGATCGACATACTCCATCATGACTATTGCCGCACTTCCCGCAAGTGCGACTCTTCGAACCTCCCGTCCTCGAATCAGCGGACTTGGTCCGCTTGGCTGCCGGCTGGAACTGAGCCGGTCGCCGGTCCACCCGCTGAATCTCAGCCTCCTCCCGAGCCTGGGTCTCCAACTCGATCTCACGCTTCCTGGCATTCGTCTGAAGCTCAGCAAAAGTATGGTAAGTGGAGTTTGACACAAACTCCCGGATCTCCCTCCTCAGAACACCCAAGTACCGGCTCATCCGAGCCTGCTCTGTGGCCACCAGCTCGGGGCAAAACATCGCCTTCTCATGGAACTTCCGCGTGATCGCCGCCACCGAATCAGTACCCTGCTTGAGGGTTAAGAACTCCTGAACCAATCGTTCCCGCTCCACCGGGGGAACGTACTCATCCCTGAACATGGTAGTGAACCCCTCCCATGTCACTGCCGCAGTCTCTGCCAAAGTGAAGTTCGCCGTCACGAACTTCCACCAGTCCTTTGCTCCCAGACGGAGCTGGTTCAAAGCGAACCGTACCCTCAGGTGCTCCGGGCATGAACAAGTGTAGAAGCACCCCTCTATATCTGCGATCCACCTCATCGCAGCAATCGGATCCTGCGTCCCATCGAACTCTGGTGGCTTCGTGTTGCTGAACTCTCGGAACAGCAATGAATCACCCCCCTGTGGCCTAGCAGTGGCCACAGCTGCGGTAGCTGCAGCGGTTGCAGCCTCAGTCAATGCGGCGTACCGCTCGTCGAACGTCTCCATCAGGGTGGTCTTGATAGACCCAAACATCTCCGGGATCTCAGCCCGGATCGCCGCCGCCACCTCCTCGTGGATCATCTGACGAATATCCTCGTCACTCACACCGCTCGTACTTGCCCCGTGACGCGGTCTAACCATGATATCTCTGAAATACAACATAAAACTATCAGAGATTCTACCGAGTATAATCGTACTCGACACGCAACCCTACTCAGACCCAGATATCCAGGGATTCTTACTTGGGCCTCCCACTGACCCGGTGTCCTCGGTAGTACGGGCCCAATACTACCGACCACACCGCATCAATGTTCATCCCAAGTCCTCCTCCCCAAACTCCGGATAGTGAGTACTCTACTTCTGATACGCTCTATCTACCCGCATACTAGCAAAGCATCTCATATAGGCAACTTCCCTAGACTAAGGCATCACAAATCAGGCCACTCTAGTCCTATCATGAATACCTAGTCTTCTAACATGCATAACAATTCATATCATATAATATTGTAAGGTATTTTGGGGATCTTTACCGTTCGGGCGCTGACTGATCGTACACACTGCTTCTTTCTTACTTACCACAAAACCATTTACAAAAGTTTATGCCTTTATTTGAAAAGCTTCCTCAAATCCTCGGTTTGAGTTCAGATACCCCCCTAAGGTGCACCCGAATCCCTCAAACCAAGGCTCTGATACCAATTGTAACAACTCAAATTTTTCAAACAAATTTTTCATTTTTAAAACATAATTAATTCCATTTAAAACAAGGCATAAGTAGTTAAGTATTCTGTCAAATACATTTATTCAAAATCCCAAGATCATAAAGACAATCTTCAGTGTGTATCGATCATGCCGGCGCCTTCCCACGGTCCTCGCTAGTACCTGAAATACATGCACAACAACTGTAAGCATAAATGCTTAGTGAGTTCCCCAATATACAACTTACGCACGTACGCCTTTCCAGGCCCGACCTTCCGGTCCATGTGTCTCAGGGGACTTCCGTCCCTGCTGGGTAAACCTTCCGGCCTTACCCACGCCGACCTTCCGGTCCATCACACATCATATCGCCTTCCGGCCCATAATATAATCGCCTTCCGGCCCATAACATACATAGCACACATAACAATTAACTTACCACATATAGCATACATATCACATTTCATATCCGACCTTCCGGTCACACAGTCAAACCCTTCCGGGTACAGTATAGTGAGAAGACTCACCTCGTAAAAGCTGAACGCTAGCAAATCCCGAATGACTCGTGCACAACCGACGAGCTACAATCTCCCTATAACATTTCATATCTCATTAATACTTATATCTTCTAAGTGTGACTATCCCTAAGAAGTCAGACTTAGGTCAACTCCGGTCAACGGTCAACTGTCAACTCGACCGGACTCGGCGAGTACCATGACGACTCGGCGAGTCTGGACGTCTTCCAACTTTCTGAGATTCCTTATCTACTCGTCGAGTACCCTCCTCGACCCGACGAGTTACTCCTGGAAGAATCGCGGGGCCACCCCGACTCCACTCGCCGAGTCTAAAGAACAACTCGGCGAGTCCCAGTAAATCTTCAAGCTACTCGCCGAGTCTGAAGAACAACTCGGCGAGTCCATGCCATGCAGACGAGTAACTGCTTCCTGAGATAGGTCTCGTCCCGAATTTCACATGCATGGGACCTGCTGGACCTCTAAAGGTCCTACTACAAGATTATAGTCGTGGGTAACAGGGCACTACTTCATCTAATCACAAAATGGGTTCTATAAACCCTAATTTCATAAATACATCAATATAGCAGAGCACACACGAATTCTTACCTGGATGATGTATTCTCTGTATTCCCAATCCTCAGAATGTGACCCCTTGCTGCCCCTTTAGCCAATCCTTTCTCTTCCTTGCACAACCACTCTTCTATAACCCACAATGGCCTAAGATCCTTGCTCCAGCTGCACCCAATCGATCTAGGGTTCTTCTCAGAAGGCTAAAACGAACAATGACGGCCAATGAGTCCCTTTTATACGTCCCAAACCTGGACGGTTAGGGTTTCCGCTAAACAGCGTCGACTCGCCGAGTCCATACCTGGACTCGTCGAGTCCAGTCGCGATCCCGCGACCAAGTCTGCGATCCTACTCGGCGAGTCTAGGCCCCAACTCGCCGAGTCCCCTCTTAAATCACCCAAAAACATAATTTAAACAATACCTGAGATTTCGGGCTATTACACATCTTCTGATTTCTTGTTAGGACAAAGGGCATTAAGAAATAAATCATCAAGTGGTTTCCTACTTGAAACCACCTCATCCTCTTCATGTTCAGGTAAAATCGTGTTTGAAAATGTAGAATTATCAACATCGTCTTCATCCTCTACAACCGAATCATATTTATCAGGATTCTCCTCGTCGATCCAATCGAAAATGGGTTCATTGTATTGATAAATGTACAAATTAATTCTTTTTCTCTTGGCTTCCATTAACAACCTCAAAGGAACTCTCTATAATCTCCTTCATTTGAATTACTCCTAACCATTCACTCAGCCTTTTATGTGGAAGACAGTAGTAAACATCCTTGTAGTTGATCTTCTTTGTGAGCTTTTCAAGGAATGTAATGAAATATGAAAATACCATAGCATTGAAGTCAACATCTCGTACAGATGCGATGTCTGGTTTGAAATATACAAGGGGGTTGGGTGAAAATACACCATTATAGTAGACACCCACGATCAGGGATGATCCCTCCGTCATTACAGTCAAAGAAACAGAAAGGGATTTCAATTGCAAAGGTTCGACGTTGAGAACGAAGAGAAAGGGGAATGAAGGAACGAAAGTGTAACGCCTGTGTTTCTAAGCTAGGCATTAATGATGATGTAATAGTCTAGGTTAACCTTTGTAAACAGCTGTGAAATAATAAAAATGTATTATTTTGAGTATTATGTGTTTTATGCTTAATTGTGTAACTTAAATGAATTGAGAACAAGAATAAGTGTAATAATGAAATATTAGATAACCTGATATCTATGAACGAAGTCGTAGTGGTCATGACAAGGATTCCGAAAATATAAAGTATGCCGAAATCCGAGTTATAACGAAGAAGTTATGACTTGTCGAAGTTTTGCGACATAACCGGTACGACACCGTGACGTAAATAGAGAATTTACGATAGAGCGATATTTAGCCTTAGTGGTCTAAACAAAAGTCGTAGAATACGTTAAACCGAGAGAGTGCATAACAGGAACGTTTAAATCTGACTTCGTATGAGGAAGTTATGATTTTTCGAAGTTTCGACTTAGCGGTATGCAGCCATAAGTTCGAATATGAAATCAGGTGATTTCTAGCCAAAACAATCTAAACGAGAATCGAATATCTCGTCGATAATAGTCCAACGGTAAAAAGACAGACGAAAACGGACGTCAGATGAAGGAGTTATGAATTTCTAACGGAGTTTTTTTGTCCCGGCCTACTAAAAATAATATAATAAAAATTAAGTCAAATTTAGCCGACGGAGTCTAAATGAGAGTTGTAGAGCATAATATCACCTACACGTGTATATAAAGAACGTCGAAAACAGAGCTCGTATGCGAGAGATATGAATTTCTGAAGTTCGGGGCACAAACTTCCACCATTGTCAGAGTTCACGACGTGAACAGGTGATGGACGCCTTCCAGAGCAAGTGGCTTGATGACGAACACAATGACCTATGCATGATCAAGTTCACGACGTGAACATTTGAGGTTCACGACGTGAATCTAGAAAATCGGCCCTATAAATAGAAACCAAAAGGCAGCCGACCATGGTTGCTAATTCCTTCATTCTCTCACTCTCTATACCCTCTATAGTCATCTTGAAGCACCCCCGAAGCCCCGGTATCATCCCGACACCCAAAGCAAGTCCCGAAGCACCGAAGATCCCGAGAAGAAAAGAGTTTTCGAACCGAAGCTCTGCCCGCGAGAAGCCCGGTGTGTGAAGATATCCTAGTTTCACTGAAGAGTACTACTTTAAGAGTCGTAGTGCAGTCCGACAATCTTCTTATCAAGTGAGTGTGTAGTTGCTTTCTTCTAACACATAGATATGAATTATTCTCTATAAAGTACGTGCTATGTGTTTATATATTATCTGTTATCTGGAATGAGTATTGAATGCATATATTATACAGGTTTTAAATATATATATATATATATATATATATATATATATATATATATATATATATATATATATATATATGTGTTATCTACAAAACTGTTGGGTATAACATGAGTAGATAGTTGATGTGTGATGAAATAAAATTATGAGAGGCCTCGATGTTATTGTTGATCTAGTTATCTAGCGGAGTATAGATGACGACCACGGACTCTTTCTAGACTGTCTAGTGGAACGCTGACAAGTTCATAACATGTAGGTGTTGTGAACGACGTGTTCACCGGTGTACTCTATCCCCCTCATGGTTGCCTTTAGGACATCTATTGTCGAGGAAACCCGTTTGTAGTAATGGCCATCCTGATGAAAAATCCTAGACTAGGTCCCTTGTGATAGTTGTTGTTTTAGGGACGTAAAGTGAGGATAACGTGAATGGGTTCGGGTTATTGTTGGTTGATGAAATTAATATAATTATTTATTGTGGGTTTAAAACCCTATATGCTCACCAGGCTCCCAAGCCTGACCCACTTAGTTTTATTTGTACTATAGGTAGTGGCACGAGAGCATAAGTTGGATGAATCTTCAAGTTATTTTGTTTATAGGCATGTAGTTGTAAATAACCGTTGTAAGGCTTATAATGTGCCGTTTATGCTTTTGGTCTGTATCGGAACATTAAATCCCGAGTTTTGTTATATATGAAAATACATTTCTGTAAGAAATGCTTTGATAAACTTTATTTTATCATATTGTGTTTTGGGAACAAATTCCACAACTCTTTTAATCAAAGGATTACTCTGAAATTATTTTAAATACATAAATTAAATTAGTCTTTTCTAGCCGTGATTTTGGGGATGTCACAGAAAGCAGGGTTTTTTTTTTGTGCTTATGATCCCTAATTCCAATTACCCTTCATGTAATGTGTCAAAAATGCCAAGTAATTTCATTCAATGCCACTTAATACAACCTAATGCCACGTAGTATGCCAAATCAACAAAAACCTAAGATCATCGGTCAGATTACCTTAATATGTACAAGTCAAACAAGTTAAATTGACAAATTTGTACAAAAAACATTGTTACCTTGATGTGTACAAACCTAAACTACATTACATTTCTATGTCATTAAACCTAACCTATAATAGCTAATATTTCAAAACTAAAGTCATAACATTGAGATTTTTAATCATGTTTTGTTCTTCATTCTCTAAGTTGACAGTAAGTCAAGTTGTCAACACCAACATTTTATTAAGTAGCAAGAAGTGTCATTCATCTCTCTTTTATGTCGTGTCACCATTTCTTGAGTCTTGATAAACTCTCATATCTATCACCTTACTCGTGATTTAAGAGCAACCTTCATAGAAGTCTTGAATTCGATGTGGTCTACTGTGATTTAGCCAAATTACGTTATTGATATTAAACTTGTTGATGTATTTAGAAATTAAAATTATTAAAAAGTTCAAGTAATTTTTTAATGAGATTGTTATCGGTTTTTAGGTAATAGTAATTCGAACGTATAAATTTTAAATATATTTAAGATCATAAACTAGGATATCATATGATAATAGGTGTACATTTAATGATTATTCATTAGCATAGTACATGACAAAGTTTAGTACATGACAGAACATAACTGAGTTTAGAATATAAGTTTATAATCGAATACTAAATGAGACTACAAATACTTGTTCTATATTTTTCTCATTGTTATCCCTAGAGAACCATTCATCAATATCCCATTTATATGGTTTATTCTTTAATTATAATTATACTATACAATGTTTAAAAAAAAAACAGTTTGAACATGCCGAACAAACTGGGTAGATCAGGAATTGGAGAAGGAAGCGGTTCAACTAGAATTTGTTTTATGTTTATTTCTTAAACGAAATGAACCGGCCGGTTTTTACAACAACTCGGTTGAACTGATTAAGTTGTATAATAACACATAGACATAGTTCATTTTGTATAACAAACTTTGGTGTTTTTTTTTCACATATATTTATATTTCTTTGTATATGGCTAGGTTCAAATGTGGATAAACATCTATTGTGCGAACATGTGTGCATTGCTATCCTAGTGCTATTTTGTGAGAATGACTAAAAAAATATGTTGTTTGGTAATGTTAATATGTTTAACCTCACATTAATATTGTCATTATCATGCATTCTTAATAAATAAACCGTCTTTAAGAGTTTTATAGATTTTTTTTTATGATTCTCATTATGTCATAATGTGTTATTGATAATCGTATTCTGTAAGAATGAAAATGAGTGAAAAACGATGCATGAAAACAAAAATGAATAAGAATTAGTGAAAATGCATAATAATAATGATAATTGTATAAGGTTAAACGTATTTACATTACCAAACAACCTATTTTCTAGGTCATTCTCATAAAAATAACATTCATACCGTCCGCACAATAGATGTCAATCACATTATAACATAGCCCTCTTTGTATAAAAACATATGATAATGTTTTGAAGTTTTTTAATGTGTTTGTATTCATCTAAAACTATATTTGTTTCTTTATTATACTTTATTTTATTTTGATGTATGTATATTGATGTAAAACTTATAGTTATGTGTTTTTAAATTTATTTGGATTGATCTACAATATGTATTTATATGTATTTTTAATGTTTAAACTCTTGATGTCTATGTGTGTAGGAAAATAACAAAAAATATGAAAATCATTGAACTCTGTCGAATCGATTAAATCGGGAACGACCATCATATCAGTTCAACTAAAAAATTGATTTTTAAAACATCGATATTATATGACTAGTAACGTCCATAATTAAATATACATAAATTTATATCACAAACTTTGTACACAATATTCTAAATAACATTTGGGTAATAAAAAGACATTTCCTTAAATTACAAATCAGTACAACTTTGTTTATTGTTAATTAGATAGATTTTGAATGGTCAAAATCTTTCTATACATAAAGTTAATATGATATATATAATAATAAATAATAGCATAAAAAGACTCCTAAATCCTCTAATTATGATGATAGTATCCAAGCTAGGACCACCATCTAAATTCAATTGTGTTAATTTTATATTGTAGTTGATTGATTAAACAAGTAAGACCCTTAATTATGGTAAGCAAGTAGGCCACCATTGTATCAACCGAGGGTTAAATATAATAATTAACAATAATCAACATGATTAGACATTGGCTAAATTTTAACAAAGAAACAATCATAGGCCATTTAATAATTATATATTTGATGTGTAATATTTCAATTTGTTTGTTATTAAGTTGTCCTATACAATAATTTTTTTTGCCCATAAATGATATTTACCTTTTTTTTTTTTTAATTAAATGGTAACTTGAAAATCAGGTGAATTTCATTCTTTGTCTAGGAAAGTTAACATTATGATTTGGAAAGCTTTGCTTGAAGCATACAAGCTAGATTAAATTTGTCTTTTTGTGATGTGGATACAGACGTTGAATATTTTGTAATTGTTTTTTTTTTTTTTTTTTTTTTTGCCTAGCAACTTGCTAGTGTCCTTTTAATATATAACCGTTTTAAATAAAAGATATATGTTTTTTTATATTGTACGACCCTTCTAAAATATGAACTATTACGTATTACAAAATAATATTGTGTACGAATGAACTCATTTACGATAAATCATTTATTCAGAATAAGTAAAATACGGAATAAATAATTAAATCCTTGTATAAATACCATGTATGTTAACACGGTAAAAATATACCAACCATACAAAAGAAAATAAATAAATAAATAAAAACTTTTGAAGAAGAATGTATACAAAAAAAGTATATATCCTGCTGTAAAAGAGAGTAATTTAATGGACGGGCAAATTCTTTGAATATAGTCTACAAAGCCCAATCTGTAAAGCAATCACATATTATTATTTTTACAACGAAATTATTTTTGTACACCTTCCTCAGGTTTACTTTTATATTATTTAATTACAATTTGTTTTTGAATATTCAATCAGTTCATGCAACTTGGATTCTCACGTGAAAATTCAATAATAATAATAATAATAAGTAACAGTATGATTTTTTAACTACCATATTTATACATACGTTGGAAAAAATGATATTTAATATGAAAAATAAAAAAAGATTAAAACAAGAAACAAATTGTAATTATATATAACAGTTTAGTCTAGAATGAAAATAAATTATAGAACTACAACAGTTTAGTCTAGAATGAAATTACAAGTAAACCTGTATAATCGTTGAAACTTAATAAAATACTACATTATTAAGGTCATAAACTATCATCCTCTTACATTTATTTTTTCTTACATATAAAGTTATAAACAATAGTCCATTATTTTGCACAATAAATCTATATAATAATTTTTTTACACTTTTTTGAGAAAATTGTAAAGTGTGATGTTTTTCCATATGTTAATATCAAGTGCTTATTATTTGTATATGGCAAATAATATGTTCAAAATTGTTCTTTGTTGGTTACAAAATTTCGTTCATGTATGTTATATATATATATATATATATATATATATATATATATATATATATATATATATATATATATATATATATATATATTCCAATTCATTATGGTTATGAACGAATGCAAGTATCCAACACATCAATCTTTTCTTTATTGTAACATGCTCTCATGGTCTATTTGAGAATCCAACACATTCCAACTCATGGTCTTCCAAGTTGCAACTATTCTTTTATTAATTTTTTTGGTTGTATAAATAATATTTAATTCTTATAAAATCAACCAAGTGGCACACACATACATTTTTTTATGTACTTACAATCTATAAGCCCGAAGCTGTTTAGATCTTTCCCAGCCCAATAATGAGTTAGCGGTGTTATCCCTTTTCCGTAACCATTATTGCTTTAAACTATTTTTTTATTTATTAATAAAATTAGAGCCCACATGATATCTTTTTCATCGGGTCTAGTAAGAACTAAGACCTGTTTCATAGTTCAAATAAAATTTTTTTTGTTAAATGGATCGGAAAGACTATTTGATATCCACAAAAAATAGGTTTTTTCCGGTAAGATATGTCTTATCAGAAAGCTCTAAAACCATATTTTTATGGTTGAATAAGCTGGAAAGACAATTGTACCCAGACTATGCCTCTTTCCTTCTTGGATTATTAATTTCTTTTAAATAATGTTTTATTTATTTTTTATTTTTTTATTGGATTATTATATGTTAATAAATATTATTTTTAATACATAATATTTACGTATTAATTAATAATATTTTATTGGATTATTAACTTCTTTTAAATAATTACTTTTTTATTTTCTTTTTATGGATTAATTTTTTATTGGATTATTATATATTAATTACTATTATTTATAAATATATAATAAATATTACTTTATTGGATTATTAATTTCTTTTAGTTAATTTTTTAATTCATTTTTATTGGATTAATTCTTTTTTAGACAACACCACCATCATCCTAATATATTTTAAAAAACATCTCACCACTATAGGACATAAACTAGGTCAAGAATCACATGTTGAGTTATAAAAAGAAATTAAAATTGCTAAAAGAATAACAACGTAACATCAACTTGATAAAAAATAAACTAAAAACAACTTAATCGACATTCTATTTGGATTTTTAAATGATTATTGTGTAATTTTGATTTTATATGACAATTTGTATGTTTTTATAATTATTCAGCAAGTTCATCCATCATAGTATAGAACAATAGGGTAATATTATCATTTTTCATCATTCAACACATTCAAACGGGACCTAAGTCTGACTCGATTAGATTCTGTTTGATATTATAATTAGAAGCTTATGATTCGATATTATAGCCCCTGAGATGTTTCTTACTTGGTTTGACTCAAATCTTCCTGCAAGTATTAAACAACCCCTTATACTTTTAACTCAATGTTAAGATGATTTCCTTTTATACTTTTATAACAATCCAACAAATCCCTATTCTAATAAAAAAATTAGTTTAATCTCTTATTGACAAGTGTCATACAATTAGGACTTCTCATTAATGTTATATATCACCTATCATGCCACTTGTCAATCTATTAATTATCCATTTCAATTTTCAAATTTCAAGTTTCCACTCTAATTACATTAAATTAATAATTGATTCCTCATTTTAAATTTCAAAATTTTAATTTTCTCACTTTAAATTATATTAAATTAATAACATTAGTTTGAAAAATAAAATTAAATTAATATAGATTATAAGGTGATATAACTTCACATATTTATTTAAATCATTGATTATAATTCCCTTTATATAACTAAAAAAATATTTCTTAAGTAATAATTTTTTAAAATAATTGATTAATAAATTTGATTTTTTAATATAAAAATTTAATTAATTCTATAACCGTGGTTTTCACAGGTTATAAACTAGTATATTATACATTATGATCTGTTCTTGTATCATGCCATATTTAGATCTATTACAACATTGTATTTTCAAAAATTTAATCTTCCAAAATAAGTGTTAATAAGAAAAAAAATACGATAGAAAGAATGAAAGTACAATGGATTAATAGATGAAATGAAAGTAGATATTCATTTTTCAAACCAAATTCATTCAACCGACATTACAAAAATCATCATAGGATTTGTTCTAGGTAAAATTATAGACAATCGAACATATTTATGCTCACATTAAAAACATCAAAAACAGAAGATATTCAAGTTTTGACTGTTTTAAATTCAACATAACAATCGCACCACAAATCTTATCTTTTTCAGTCGTACAATCCTTCTTGTTCCCATATATCCACAAGAAAATTTACCATTTCCTGAAATAAAATTTATAAGAATGGAGTAAGTTACATTTTTGGTCCCTGAGTATGCTAATTTTTTCAATAATGGTCCCAAAAAGTATTATCTTTCAATGTTGGTCCTTATTTGAGGTTTTTCTAACGTTTTTGATCCCTATGTTTGTTGATTTCTTCTATTTTAGACCCAAAAAGTTTTCTCTTTCAGTTGTGATCCTTACATGAGGTTTTTCTAATATTTTGAACCCTAAGTTTAGTAGATTTTCTCAATTTTGACCCAAAAAGTTTTCTCTTGCAATTTTGATCCTTACTTGAGGTTTTTCTAACATTTTGAACCCTAAGTTTAGTAGATTTTTTCAATTTTGGATCCAAAAAGTTTTCTCTTGCAATTTTGGTCCTTACTTGAGGTTTTTCTAACATTTTGATCCCTGTAAAAGTAAAATGACAGTATTTTTGGAACCAAAACTGCAAAATCAGCTCTATTCAGTGACCAGAATAGTAATTTTACGAAAGCAAGGACCAAAAATGTTACAAGAACCAAAATTACCAGAGAAAACTTTTTGAGACCAAAATTTAAATTTAAAAAAAAAAACCAACAATGCTCAGGGACAAAAATATATAATTCACTCTGAATGTTGATCTTCAAAAAATTAAGACTTACAGGTAGAGGAATTGGTTTTGCAAAAGGCTTATTTGTCCCAAGCAAATTATCATAAGTAGCATTCCATCTAAACAACAAAAAGTCCAGTCAGATCATGTATTTGCCAAATTACCAAATTACCCTCAGAGCTTAACAAATTACCTAATAGCCCAGCTTATAACAGGTTCATGAGCTTTCTTATTCTTTTCAACTGTCTTTTCTCCAATCCATTGTTGTCTTGTCTGGTTCCAAAGAAGAAAACCTTAAAAACCACAACAAGTTTATAAAAATGTCAGATTTTTTTTTTTTACAGATTATAATATGAAAAAATAATAAAAAAAATACCATGGTTTATGAATTCTGAAGGATTTGTTGAAGAAGTGGATTGGGTATTATGATCCAGTGGGAGGTTGGTAGCTGATGTGGCAGTTATTTGAGAGTAATGTAGACTGCTATCCATATCATATGTACTGCTACTATAGAAATCTTCTAGAATACTAGGTTTCTTATTCTTATTATTGTTATTATTAATATTATTATTATTATTATTATTTGTGTCTTGAGGTTTTCCTGTTGGATTATTATCTGTAGTCACAAATGACGGCTTAGTACAACATCCAAGACACCGTCTGTTCTGTTGCAAAGAAGGTTTACAACCATAAAAATGGTTAGCATAAATCATATTTAATACTAAAAAAAATCATTAAAAAGAAAAACTTGACCAAAAATTAAGCATCTTACATGTATAAACCAACAAGGTAAAGAACGTAAGAGACTATCATGATAAGAATTCACAAGAATATCAACAAACCCCCATTTTTACAGGTTGTTTCTTTCTCCAATATGTTTGTGTTCTCAAATGTTAAATATAATTGCAACATCATGAGAATCAGAATCAAAGTTCCTTTTGGATTCATTTGGATTCATGCATATAAATGTTATTTCATTTGCTACTACAATTTGCAAAGAAATCAAAAGGTTTAGGTTTCATAAATGTAAGCAGGGAGTTTCTAATTAGACAATGTTATTTCAGTTACTCTTAGAACAGACATAGTATTTGATAGACTAATAGCGCAGTTTTGCAATCGACAGGTTTAATCGAACAAGACGAGGGTGTGAGAGAGAGAGAGAGAGAGAGAGAGAGAGAGAGAGAGAGAGAGAGAGAGAGGGACACTGACCCCATTAATTCGATAATTTTGCAAACGCAACTGGAAACTGATCTGAAAATTTGCATCTAAAGATCAACGAAACAGTACGTCAAATAATGAAAATGGATCGCGTGAAAGCCGAATCGAAAAAGGAGTGAGCACAGTGACCTGAAAAAATCACCATAAAACATGAAAAGGGAAATTTGAAACTGTAATCGGAGAATTAGTTTAAAATTGCGAGATTTTGGAGCTTCAATTTGCAAATTGAAAAGGAAAAGAGAGAGAAGGATCTGAAACTTACCGAAGAACATGATAGTTATTGGTTGATTTGATGAAGTGCGAGCTTTTGTGTATGGAGTATTATTCTCTTTGATTGCCAACGCCCCATCAAAGTTGAACCCATGTCCATTTGGGTTCTTTCCGGTTCGCTTTACAACTATCCGGTTTTCCTTAGCTTCAAAGTTATCGAAATGGGTCCGGTGCAACCTTTATTTTTCAAAGAGTAAATTAAAGTTTTGGTCCCTATAGTTGACACTCATATCTAGTTTTGGTCCAAAATTTGAAAATCTATATGAGTGGTTATCATGGTTGTGAAATCCATCAACGTTGGTACTAGGTTACCGTCAACGACCCTTGGATAAATACATGTAAAATGATGAGATTGTTGATATTTTGTCTTTTTCTTATTGACTTTTTAGACTTATTTTAATTAGACAAAACTTCAAAAATGGTCCATGTAGTTTTCAAAAATATCAAGTTTAGTCTCTAAGTTTAAAAAAACTCATAGATAGTTCCTGTGGTTTCAAAACTTTTAATGTTTAGCCCTTCCGTCTAACTCAGTCAGCTTTCTACCATTAAATGAGGGGTATTTTCGTCATTTCAATACCCATGGACCATTTATGAGGTTTTTTCTTATTTTAATTAAAAATAAAAAATAAAATTTAATATGTAAAGGGTCCCACACTCTCTCTCTCTCTCTCTCTCTCTCTCTCTCTCTCTCTTCATCTTTCCATTCGCGAAGCCCCACCATAAAACTCAATCGTCTCCTCCATTGTCTATCACTAACCACCGTACTCCACCATTGAGTTCCATCTCAATCACTCCCATTTTTATAACGAGTGGAGAGTCATGGAGAACTCCTATTTTTTTTAGGGCTTCTTCTCTCAATTCTTCCCTATTTTTTTCGCCTTATTTCCCCTAAATTTATCAATTCCTTTGATGGATTTCTTGTGAACTGTAATGGGTTGCATTGGTTCTAAACATGTGGTTAGGTCTTTCAATTCTTCCTTACACGATTCCCATTCTTTCAAGCATTTTTTGGGTCTTAATCACGGAAGAATCATGATCATGATAATAATCACGTTACGATGATAAGATTAGTAAGAACAAGGAGAATAACGTTGTTATTAATGATCCATTATCCGAAACTTCAAGTTCTGATTCGATCATTTTCAATTTTGGAAGGTTACCTGAAGCAGCAGAGCACATCGTCGATGCCGCTGGATAGCCCTCTTGGATTTGTCTCGTCATTGGTGAAGCCAGTCATGGTTGGCTCTCTTTAAAATCCGATACCTTCCAAAGATTCGAGAGATACATGATACTATAGTGCAGCTCTTCATAATCCCAAAATTTCTTCAATTTCTGTGTTCTAGGTTTGTTCTAGGTTACAAAAGTAGAAAGGTAGGTTACAATAGAAAATCGTTCTAGAAATGATTTAGAATGCATTGGTTTGGGGGTTTCTTGAATTCTCTTAGCAGTGGTGATGGTATGTGTATATGTCTGTTCTTGAGTGTTGAAGAACAATCGAGTACATGAATGTGTGTTATGGTTGAGAGAGAGAGAGAGAGATGGGACCCCTTTAAATTTAATGTTTTTTTCTTTTTTTTTTTCAAAAAAATAGAAAACCTCATAAATGGTCCCTGGGTGTTGAAATGATGAAAATACCCCTCACTTAACGATAGAAAGCTGGCGGAGTTAGGCGGAAGGACCAAATGTTAAAAGTTTTGAAACCACAGGGACCATCTGTGAGGTTTTTTGAAATTAGGGACTAAACTTGATATTTTCGAAAACCACATGGACCATTTTTGAAGTTTTGTCTTTTAATTATTAAAAAAGGGCCCTACATGCCAATAACCGAACCTACGTCGGCCTATCCCAATCCCTACACTTGAACTCGTTGTTGGGTTCTACCAACTTTACTACCAACATCGTCCCTACAATATGCGCTACATGTTCGGACCACGTATACCATCAATTAGAAACACGTATTTCCTCTATTATAATCCTTATGGAACCAACTGAGTCTTGAACTCGTACATCAACAATGTAATACATTGCATAGTTTTCAAAAGAAATTATAAGAGGATTTTCCATTATCTTAAATTAAAGCCACCTATCGATAGGGGTTGAAGGTGAGTTATAGGCAGTTCGAGGAGAAATGAATGATGACCGAGATGAATACATAGGAGATAAGGATGGTAAAGATGATAATGGGATGGTGTTGTGTCGACAGAGATGGGTATGTTGGACCTAGGTTCAACGATGATGGGTGGTCTTCCTTAGATTTGCTAACAGTGACTAAGATATAGTGTTGGGGTGGGTTCCATTTCCCTCGGTTGTAAATATATGTGGAACCCATGATTATCTCTCCAAAAGAGTCATTGTGGAGAGAACGGAGACTCCAACATATATAACCACTTATATTACTGTGTCGTACCGATGTAGGATACACTAACATTCCTCCTTAAAGTCAGAGGCTCGATGAGGACAGACATAGATGTGCTGAGCCACGGGAGTGCGAGACGCCGATTCTAATATCATGTAAATATATGTGGAGCCCATGATTATCTCTCCAAAAGAGCCTTTATGGAGAGAAAGGGGACTCCAACATATATAACCACTTATATTATCGTGTCGTACCAATATGTGATACCTTAAGATCGGTGGTGTAGCCGGTGACTAAAGTTGTAGGTTTCGACACCATAGGTGATATAAGGGGAGTCCATCGTTGGAGTTGATAGGAATGGGAGAGATAAATAAGGGTGATGTAGAAATGGTTGATTGATGTGGTTGTTAGCGATTTAGAGCTTTCTTTAAAATCTTATAGAAATAGTCCATAAAGTTAATAAATATGTTAATATAACAGAAAATACAAAAATACAAGTATAATGGTCGCCTTTATCTTTTTTCTTTACACGTTTTTAGTTATTTTCATTAAATAAATATTAAATATGGTCTCCACCCCTACCCTCTCTCCTTTCCATCTACGGTCACCATCCAAGAATAGTAAAAAGGGAACCTTTAGTTAAAGAGGTTCTCATCCTTTTTTATTATTGGGGTTTGATGACTCTTATTGGCAGAGCCAGTTGGGGGCTGTTAGATTTAGCCCTGTCGAAAATACTCGATACCCGAATTACTCGTCCGATTTTTTCGGGTATAGGGTAAATTTTTCCGGGTAAAAGGTACATTTTTTGGGTTTCGGGTATACCCGAATTACCCGAATTATTATTTATTTATTTTTTTTGTAGAGCTTGTACTATATAGCAAGTATTTGATCACTCTTAAACTAACTATCATTATTGTAAAACATGAATCTATTTATTATGACAATATGACACTAACAATATTAATAGTAATTGTTTATATATCATCATGTTCTTTAAAACTTAACTGTTTCTAGATTATAGTTTTTATTGCAACTAACAAACTCATTATCTTGACGAAACTTCAAAACATGACAAAACTTATGGATACAATTATCTTAAACATTTTAAACTTTTAAATTAAGATCTTTAAGTATTTGTTTTTTTAACATCTTATTAGATTAGATTAAGTTGTTAAAAAATTACTTGATATCTCATGTATTATTGACTAAAAAATCTCATTGTTCAAAGCTTGAGTAACTTCGTTTATGTCTCGTTTGTTTATATAAACAAGACTAACAAAGCACGACGTATTTATTTCATTAAATTTATTTTCAGATGAAATTAAAAAAAAATCTATATTTCGGGTAATACCCGAATTACCCAAACCCGAATTTAGTTTAGGTAGGGTAACATGTATTTTTTCTAACATGAAAAACCCGAATTACCCGAAACCCGAAAGAATTACCCGAAACCTGAAAAAATTACTCGATCAACACCCTAGTCAGATTCTACCTTTCATCTCTTTGAATCGATGTAATATAGATCATATCTAAATGATAATTACTTACCTTTTCAGCCAACATCGGTAAACATTTAAAACCCAGAACTCCCTATATATGTTTAAATGGAAATTGATGTAATATAAAATCACACATATTAAAATATTAATGATTACGCTTACTCGCAACCCTTTTATTAAAATCACACATATTATGAAAATCGATGCAATATGATTATACTCGATCCCCATTATTAAAATTGACACAATACTACAGGGCGCTCTCTATTTAATACTAGATTATAACCCGTGGAAACCACGGTGTTGTTTTTTATAATCATTATATAGACAAAAAGTAAAATAAAATATCCACAAAAATGTAGTGTGCCTTTGATCGTAAGAAAACATGAAATAATGTGAAGTTTAATAAATTACAACAATGTACTTTCAAAGTACATTGTTATAAGTTGTAAAACTGTTTTAGCTATTTAAAAAAAAAAGACAACAATATAAATGACGGAAAAAAAGGAAAATAATATAAATGACATTGTTGCTATTAGCCAAAATAAGTATAATTTTATTGAAAAAATGAAAGAGGTAAATGGGCATTTACTTTCTAGGTGTATACAATAAAAGTAGTTTAATGGGCAAAACAGAAATAACATTGTACTTTCATGAGTAAAACAAAAAATAGCCTTATACATTCATTGACAAACCAAAAATAACATTGTACTTTCTATGGCTAAGAAGTTATTTGTAAACTTAAACAATTATAAAATTGTATTTAAAAAGTACAATGCTTAAATAAGAATAATGTGAAACTATGACATTGGCACTTGTTACTTAATAAATACATAAGTTCATAAGTTGAATACACTATACAAATAATCAAGCAAATGGTAAAAGAAGTAATTATAAAGTATCGGTAATCAACGTATAAGTAACATAATTTAAATAAGATACAAAAAGTACTATGTTGTTGTCGTATTTAATCATATAAAATGTTTTTTTTATGTTCTTCTAGTTTTTCCTTATTAGACATTGTACTTTTAAAAATAACCCAAAAACTTTGACTAATTTTAGAATTCACAGTTTTTCATTTAATTTTGAATATGTTTCGAAATATATTTTCTGTTTAACAGCAGCCTAGATTATAACAATGTAAACTTATATGATTTTTCATTTAATATCATCATACTTCCTATTTATGTCATATTATATGTATGTTTTCTGTAAATAAAAAGTACATTGGTATAAATTGACTAATTTTTAAACTCAGAGTGACATGCAATATAATTTTATAATTTTATATAAATGGCCCCTGTAATTTCTAAGTTAAGATAATCGCCCCATTTTCCTAATAAGAAATAAATGGCAACCTATTTTTCATCTATAACAGTACTTTCGTTTAATAGCATTCTAATGCTTCATGTTATGCTCTATTCTCACTTTTAGCTATCCATGCTTCCTCTTCTTCACCTAAGAGCTTGCTTCTTTAGAGTAACAGCCTCCTGCTAATAGACAGTGAAAACTAAGCGAATATAGATAAAAATCAAAACACGTTGCCCATTTTGATGTTACTGTAATAGCTCATCCCTTTCGTATTAAAATCACTTTTCTCCATTGCCTTTTTTTGTCTCTATTCTCAAAAATCTTGTATGCAACCTTTTATGTCATGGTCCAGGGTAGATATCATGCTTAAAATAATTAATGATAAGGTTTTGTAGTAAGGAAATTAAAATAATGAGATATATCAATCCTTAAATGAATTATGCTGTTTTGGTTTAGTTAAAGACCTGGATTTTAAGATAAGTGGATGGTTGATCAGTGGAAGGGAGTCAGGGACAACATAAACTGAATTATAACATCCTTATGGCAACCTTACCAAGCCCATAGTGATAACATCACTATATTAAAGTTGACCAATAATGATTTCTAAAGAAGACAAATTTCATAAAACTACAAATTTCAAAAACGGATAAAAAATCACAACATGACCAAAGAAACCACCTGATGCTGAAACATGATTTATTACTAGGTTTAAGCTGTTGAAATGTACAAATCTCTAATAATTTTCTAATGATAAAAAATAAAAAAAAAGCACTAACCATCAAATAATAATACATAAAGGTGAGAAATTATTTCTTACCAAGGAAATAAATTTTCATTTCAAGCACATCAGCATAGATTAGATCAACACATAATAAAAGAGAGATGAACCAACATTGGCTTTCTTTCCCTACGCAAGAAAGTAAAAAAAATCAATGTTTTACTCAATAACTTTAAATAGCATAACAATACTAAAAATGAGACAAAAATGTCACCTAAATTTGAAGGGTTCAACTAAATGGAAGACCTAAAACGTTCACCTCAAGAAAGTTATGCCAACAAGAAACGATTTTCCCAAATAGGCACTTATTTGTTACTCATTCAATAGAAAAAGAACTTTTAATTTACTTAGAAATTTCATCAAACAGTTAGTCTACGAACTTAAAAAGTAAAAGTCATACCGATGATTTTCTTCAAACCTTCTAGCAGGTGTTATCTCCTAAGATAGCTAAAAGTATGCAGCAGGACTTCATCCTGACACCCAAAAAAGCGCATCATGAAAAAAACGTAGTTCTAAGATGGTTAAAAGAAATATAATGTCTTTTCTTCTTCTTTTTCCATCTTTGTTCCTCAGTAAGAAGACATATCGGTATGTGGAATGAAATATTTAGACCTGCTTTGAGTTATATTATATTTCATGATGGAGAGAGGATTAGAAACGGTGCTTTCAAATTCAAATTCTAAGAACAGTCATAACAATCAGAAAAATACATTTGACTTACATCTTCAAGTACAATCACAAAATTATAAACATGAGAAAACTGAATTCATTAATAAATGAGAAATCAAAAGACTTACATCTTAACTCTTAGTCTTCAATGTAAGATGCAAAATTGATGAACACAAGAAATGGGTCTTTGGTTTCTAAGAAATTATCAAAAAACAAACATGTGTTGTAGATAGTTCCTTATGGAACATTAACTGAGAGATGAAGAAACATATACTTCTTGCGATTCTTCCTTAACACTGTACATGTTCAATTACTTCTTCATATTAATATCAAAACACCAGATACATAGAATGGTTCACTTTCAAACCATGGATGGAATGAAAAAATTGTTTCACAATGTCATAAACACACACAATAAGCCTTACACACAGACCAGCGAGACAGATTAAGTACCTGATGGTTCCAATATTCAAATGTAGAAGAAGAATAAATATTGAAACAGACGCTGAAAGTTCTCCCAAGATGGCAATGAAAGTGACGGTCTCTCGAATTTATGGAACATAATTACTGAGGTATATAAGATGGGAAGTGATTAGGGAATCAGTTTAAATTTTTTGAAATAACATAATTTTGCTGATTTAATGCCTGATTGATTGGAATTAGTTAATAGTTGTTAATTTGAAGGGCTGATTTCTAGGAACAATTCATGGGTAAGCAATACGGGAGAATAAGAAAAGAGAGTGTAGAGAGGATGACACGTGGCAAGGAGAGGTGTAGAAGATGACATGTGTCATATTTAGGTTTTGTTTATTAGAAGAGGTAGATAAGGCTATTTTTATTTTTATAGAGTAAATTACGTGAATGATTCTTATGGTTTGGTAATATGCATATTTAGTCTTTAACTTCTTTTTTTCTTTTTTTAAACTCGGTGTAACACCTGATCTTTGAAGGTATTATTATTTTATTTAAAATTTAATTTCAAGATATCTTACCGTACATTAGGCATAGGTTAGTCCTCAAAATTTTAGCATATTCTTTTAGAATGAGGTAGACCAATATTCTTTTATAATAAGGTTAGGGTGATATTCTTCCCATGCCAACACATACAAGAGATAGACTTATACTCTTGTGCCATTACTTGTAATGCAAAGAAAACTAAGTGGGTCAGGTTTGGGATCTTGGTGAGCATATAGGGTTTTCAACCCACAATAATACAATTATTATATTCAATCATCAATCAATCGATCAAATTCCCCATTCCCTTTATCTCCTTTATTTCTTAAGGATTTATCATCAAAATCAACTACACATCATTCATTCATTACTAAGGGTTGACCTAAGGAATTGGCATAAAGTCCACTGCTACATGAGGCGCGGCTGCCAGGTTTATGACATTCTCTTTTAGGCGCATCGGCCGATGTTATCCTTTAAGCACATCTGCTAGTATTATCCTATAAGCACATCTGCTAGTATTATGACATTCTCTATTTGGCGCATCTGTCGACCTTATCCTATAAGCGCATCTGCCAGGATTATCCTATAAGCGCATCTGTCAGGATTATCCTATAAGCGCATCTGCTAGTATTATGACATTCTCTATTTGGCGCATCTGCCGACCTTATCCTATAAGCGCATCTTCCAAGATTATCCTATAAGCGCATCTGCTAGTTTTATGATATTCTCTATTTGGCGCATCTGCCGACATTATCCTATAAGCGAATCTGCCAGGATGTTACGACATTCTCTATTTGGCGCATCTGCCAACATTATCCTATAAGCGCATCTGCCAAGATGTTACGACATTCTCTATTTGGTGCATCTACCAATATTATTCCTAAGCGCATTTGCTAGCATTATGACATTCTCTTTTAGGTGCATCTACCAATATTATGCTTAATCATCTTTCATACCTCATCATTTACCTCATCATTTTATCACATACCAACTATCTCATCTACCCATGTTCTACCCAACATATTTGTAGATATAAAATACATATACATTTTAACTCATTTAAAAAACTATATAAAACATCCATTCCATACTCATCTCAAATAAGCAAACAATGTATAAACACATAGCACGTATTTCATTGCAAATACTTTATATCTATGTGTTAGAAGAAAGTAACTGCACACTCACACAAAACATATACTTAATACCTCCAAACAATACTTGTATTAAAATCGTGTTTTGAAAGGGACTATACACTCACACATATAAACAACAATATATATAAACACATAACACGTATTTCATAGCAAATACTTAATATTTATGTGTTAGAAGAAAGTAACTATACACTCACTTGATCAGAAGATGATCGGACAGCACTACGGCTCTAAGAGTAGTATTCTTCGGTGAAATCGGGATCACCTCACACACTGGACTGCTCGCGGGCAGAGCTCCGGCTCAGAAACTATTTTCTTCTCGGGATCTTCGGGCTTCGGGACTTGCTTCGGATCTCGGGATGATACCGGGGCTTCGGGGGTACTTCTTTGCACGTAAATCGAGGTAATATGGGTGAGAGAATGGTGAATTAGCAACCTTGGCCGGCTGCCCCTTCAAATTTATTTATAGGGCAAAATTTTCATTTTCCACGTCGTGGGCACTGTTTCCACGTCATGAGCTTGGTTGTCACTACATGCGTTATCGCAAGTTGGGTCTGGCAGACTCCAGGAGGCGTCAGAAAACATGCCAGGTCGCGACCACTGATTTCACGTCGTGGTCTCTGACAGTTTTGGGGTTTCGCGCCCCGAACTTTAGAAATTCATAATTTTCGCATACAAACTCTGTTTTCGACGTTTTTATATCGACGCGTAGGTGAAAACAAGATCTACAACTTTCATTTATACTTCATCGGCTAATTTTGATTTATTTTTATTATATTATTTTTATACTCCCTCCATCCCCAAATTATAGTTCATCTTTCCTTTTTGGTTTGTCCCAAAATAATAGTCCACTTCTAAAAATAAATAACATTTTTACCAAAATACCCCTTCATTATTACTTAACCAACTAAACATTTAATTGGACATTAAATGCAAAGTAAGGACAAAACTGTCATTTTATTATATAAAGTTAATTTAATTAATGTTTTTCTTAATCTGTGTGTTTTTTGTCTGTGGACAATAATATTAGGACGGAGGAAGAATTATTTTTAGTAGGTCGAGACAGGAAAACTCCGCTAGAAATTCATAGCTCCTTCATCGGATGTCCGTTTTCATCTGTCTTTTTACCGTTGCACTACTAATAACGAGATCTTCGATTCTCGTTTAGATTGTTTCGGCTAAAAACCGCTCGATCTCAAATTGAGTATTCGGGCTGCATATTGCTAAGCTGAAACTTCGGAAAATTATAACTTCTTAATGCGAAGTCAGATTTGAGCGTTCTTTTTATGCACGCTCTCGGTTTAACGAACACTATGACTTTCTTTTATATCACTAAGGCTAAAAATCGCTCCAACGTAAATTCACGTTTTACGTCATTCAGTGTCGTGCCGGTTCTGTCGCGAAACTTTGACAGGTCATAACTTCTTCGTTATAACTCGGATTTCGGCGTTCTTTATATGTACGGAATCCTTGTAACATATATTACAACTTAGTTAAGATTATTCATCCTAAATAATCTTATATCAAAAAGTCATTTTTAACGCTTATCGTCTCTAAATTGACTAGCCCTGGTCTACGAGGGTTACACTATCCTTTATCCACCTACTTGTTCATCTTATTCATCTTTGTTCTTATCACTTGGTTCTTAGAAACCAATCAAATAGGTGAATTTCCCGAAATTTAATTTTAATGCATGCATCAACTCTAAGTGTTTTATTAAAAATGAAAAATTACTACGTATAATATGACTCTTGTTATTACCTTTTACTTAATATATCCCATATTTATTAAAAAAACCGGAATACAAAACATCTTCTTCAACCCGACCCAAGTCATAAGCGACAAACATCCAATTTTCTTTTTTTGTCTAAAGTTGTGTGTTATATCTTCTTTCTTTTTATAAATTTTTAAGATGCCTTCGGAAAATCAAAAAAGGGCTATGCCAAATGTTGCCTTATCTCATCGACAACTAGATAGGTTAGTATTTATAATTATGATGTTTGATTAAACTTATATGGTTTTATTTATTTATTTTTTGAACAACATGGTTAGTACATGGGATTGAATCCAAGTGGTCATCCTGGTTAGAAACTCATAGTTCGACATCTTATTAACCAAGTGGATTAGTCCCAACTTGTTATATGGTTTTATACATCATTGGATCCCTTCAAATATATATATATATATATATATATATATATATATATATATATATATATATATATATATATATATATATATATATATATATATATATATATATATATATATAGAGAGAGAGAGAGAGAGAGAGAGAGAGAGAGAGAGAGTTAAGTTCATGTATAAACTCTATCTATTGTGTGAATGTGTGACTAATTCTGGACCAATCGTTTGATAGGGACAATATAGTAAAATAACCTAAATATCAATTAATCATATTAATTTATCCCCTAAATTTAGCTATGGTCACGTTACTAGTTTATGGTGTTCTCTTTTTTCATCTTCTATTTTCTCAAATGTGTAAATTGATTTTGAGAAACATCAACGATCTTCTTTTATCTACAAATTGTTTTCAAGAAATAGGTGCGATTTTTGTTTGATATATGATACCATAAAAGTGCGATTTTGTTTCGGGATAACCACATGCCATGATTTTGATCCAGGTAAGATAGTTTAATGTTTTTCCTCATCTAACTTGAATTTATGTTTTGGTGAACAAGATTTTTGTTTGTGATTTTCTCCAGTTTTTAAATCGATTTCAAGAAACCATCAACTTGTTTCCGATATGTGATTCGATTTTTTTGTTTTGGCGACTAAGATTTTTATTTGTGATGTTCTCCAGTCTACAGATTCAGGAACTTTTCTTCAATTAGGGTTAGCTGTTAATACTCGTCTCACTAATTCAGTTTCTTCACTCTCCTCATCTATATCTTTTGTTGTTTTGGTAAATATGATTTTTGTTAGTGATTTGTCAAATTTGTAAATCAATTTTCAGTTTTGGTAACGAAATTTTTGTTTTTGATCTTTTCCAATCTGTAGATTCAATGATTTTTTCCCAGTAGAATTACTTCTTAATAATGATTTCACTGATTTTCTATCCATCCACACATTCTTAAAGAATCTTTGAAATTTTATTCCAATTATGATATAAGGAAACATATTTTAAAATGCTTTTAGAAATGTTAAGAAGTTCATTATGCTAAAATGTTCATTTATATTAAAAGAATTATAGGTTCGTTTATTTTATTTATCCTTAGAGTTATTTCGTGATAATGATTTTCATTAATTTTGTATTCCTACAAACATTCTTAAAGAATATCTTTAATACACTTATTCATTGTCTTATTTGTATATTTTAAATATGTATTTGGCCATCATCATGTTTGAAAAAGTGATTGTTGAATCTTAATTCAAATTTTCAATCAACTTGTTTTTCTATAAAAAAGTAATAAAAAAAATTTAACCAAGGTATTTTTTTATATTTCCTGTTTGTTCGTAAGGATTTTCTTTACCGGTACTTATGATTTTAAGAAGCACATTCCTAAATGGATATTTATGTTTGCATAATTAAGTTGATGTACACTAATTTATGTGATTTTATTTTTTAAAAAATGCATAATTTTACTGACTTGTATATTATATAAGTTAATGTTTAAATATATTATTGAATAATATTCATAATTCTTTTTATATATATAGCAAGATATTATACTATTCAAAATTATCAAAGTCAAAGGTGATGACGGTTGTTTAAAGCATTTCATGGTCAACAAGAAATCACAGTTCGAGAAGATGGTTATGGCAATCGATAAACCATCTAATATTAAGGATTAAATGATGTGTCACTTGTGATAATGATGTAAAAAAAAGAAATACATTTTTGTATTTGAAGTTGCAGAGAGGAATATATTTTGTGAGATTTTCAATTAGTTGACAGACCATGTACTTTGTTATAAACACAAAACTCTTGATTATTTTGATTTTTATGCTGTTCTATACAAATAAGTTATCATTTTGTTGGATATCATTTTGGTCTATATAAATAAGTTATCATTTTGTTGGATATCTTCATGCCATTTTAAAGCACATTCTACAAGAATATGTGGGTAATAACCTGTACACATACAAAATTCAACACATTTTGTAAGAATATAAGGCTATTAACCTTTAGATATTTAACCTTATAAAAAAATATATAACAAACATCCATATTTTTCAAGAAAATATTAAAAACGAACCTGCTGGGAGAACAAAGAAATCATCATCGACTAGTAACGATTCATCCGTATTCACGACCTTAGATCAAAAGTTTTAACATAACCTACATATCAATCTTTGGTTCCTCATTTTTTTTTATTTCTAGACCTCCACTTTTCTTGATATTACATCGACATACTACAATCGTAATTGAGAGTGATAGTAGAATGAAAAGCCTCACTGGTTGAAGATTCTTTAAGAATGGATGTATAAGATGTTGGATTTCTGTATTTTGTCTTCAGGGATATTGATTTGTGAAACATAATCACGTATCCCAAATAACTCGACCTTACCTTATTTGATTATGGTGAGAATATCAAAAATACCCTTATGAACCGTTTTTATTAGTAAAATGATTAAAGCTTCCACTAAAATTACAATAATGCCATATCATTCTTAGCCATTTGATTTTCTAATCCAATGATCCTTATTAAGTCATACAATCACACTATACTTAGGTTTTATATTTAATCCTAACCCTATATATATATATATATATATATATATATATATATATATATATATATATATATATAATTGATCTAAGTTATACGATATATTAAATATATCGAAGTTAAAAAAAATATTAATGAAACGAATTACACCCTATAGTCTCATAACTACAAGAATCGACATATTGGTAGACAACCAAAGTCACCAGGAAAGCGCGACTTCCTTTAGGATATATAGGTCTTGGTTCCACTTGTCTCCAAGACAGATCACGTAGTCACTGGAAAGTCCAACTCAAAAATATAGTCAAGGGAAGTTTCGTTGCGATAGATCTTGACTAGTGTAAAATCATGTAATGTTTCTGTACTTTTTATTTTTCTCTAGCTTCTCTTTAGCTTTTCAATAAACATTAGATGTAAATAAAAAGATATCGATCTAGAGAAACTTTGTCTAGATAAGCAGTCATCGAGTAACTGGCACAGAGACATCCTAAACGACATTGTTTGCTTAATTTTCAATGGAAAGAAATCAAAAACAAAATTTATATATTAAAAATTAACTAAATATTATTTTAGAAATATATTGTCACAAAAATCTAACGAGATAATTTTTTTCTTGTATATATCTTCCCAGGTCAACAAAAATGAAAGAAAAAATTTCGTCCTCTGTGTCAACAAAAACTTGTTATATAAAATGTTAATCATTCATGTAAAACCCAAAACCAAACAATGCTACTGAAAACATGGGAATCATAATCGGAAAGTATGAACCAAATTTTGAATTGTATGTAAAGAACATATTGACAAAGACATGCCCAAAATGTTTTAGCTTTCATCAACAAAAAGTGGATAATGTAGTCATCTTTTTCAATCATGCGTTACAATTTACAACAAACTTGACATTTGATATTAAGTAATTGAAGTAAATTTAAAGTTATATCATATAGGATTTACCTTCTATCGTCACACATGCTTGGAGAACAATAAGCCAACAACTCATCGTCTTGTTCAAAGATGGCCATCACTTCTTCTTCCAAATTGGCCCATACTTCAATTCCATTCCCTTCTTTAGTGTCCATCATCATGATTCCATTCTTGAATGGTGTATTTGTTACGCTAATCCACCTTGGCTTTCCGCACCCAAAATCAATCTCATACAGTGGGAATCCACACCAACTACTAAACGTAAACACTTCAGTTCCATCTCTTCCCAACATTTCCCCAATCTTTTTAGAGTAATTCAAGATTGCAAATATCCCATCTTTGGAATCTTGAACTTGTTTCATGTAAACATCACAGAATTCTTTAAACCCATGTCTCAGTTGACCCGCCAAGCCCCGTAACTCAATCTCACCGCCGTCATCAAAGCTTTTCTCCGCCAAAAACGACCCAACAAAATTGCCAAAAGAGGTCTCCGGCAATGGTGGGTTGAGGCGTCCTCGCATGTTCACAAGCGTCATTGCCACTGATGATGTAATCTCAGGTTTCTTAACTGCGTTCATAGCACATTTCCAGGTGAGGGCTGTAACAGCTTGAACACGTGAAGAAGATGATGTTTGCGCCTTGAGTGATGATATGCTTGAAGCACTGAACACAAACCTCTTTCTAACGAGCTTTTCGTTCATTGGAATCTTGATTCCGGTGTTAAAGTTCAAGAAACCTATCCGTGGGAATAGAGATGAGATACTGAACTCGGGAACCAAAACTGGGTTATCGCTCAATGAAAAGTTTGCCCATTCGCGAATAAAAGAAAAGAAATTAGATGCATCGCCGATCTTATGCGAAGAACATGCACCAATCGCAATTCCACCACATTTGAAGTAGCTCACCTGGACCAGCAACGGAATGGTATGATCAGGATTCTCGGATTCCTCAGTTAAAGGAACAAACTGTTTCATCAAGTTCAAATCGTACTGTTGAAGTACATCAGATAGGGAACAATCAACAGTGGCTTCAGAATATGGTATTCCGGCGTCATTGCAATCCACAAAAACATCTCCATTTACACGTCCAGCATATGGATAAAACGACGACAAGACTCTAGATAAAGAGGTCTTGAGTCGAGGGGCTAAGTTCGAGTTTGGCTTTGGGTCATAGAAGAAGATTATCGGAGGATAAACGGAAGGCGATAACTGGTCAAAAAGTGATAAATCGTGGGTTTTCAGGTGGTCCTGAGTGGAGGATGAAGGTTTAATGATGTGGGTTGCTGTTATCTCGACGTTGAACGCCATCGTTTCTGGTAGATATGCAAGTTATTATCATTCTACAATTGAGAAAGTTGGTTCGATTTATGTGGATTCAAGGCGATGAATCTTATGGTGTTACGGTGTTATGTGTTAGAGGACAAAGACTTCGTTACTTTTGATAAAAGCCGATTGGCCGGAAGGCATAGAGAATAATAAGATCGTCATCATATATGTCAATAGTCCCTTCGAGCATAAAAGATACCACAAAAAAAAAAAAAAAATAAGGGTTTTTGACAGAAACACTAGAGCATTTAAGCCTGACAATTTTATAGTATGAATTTAAAGGAAATCTCTCCTTATTTTATTTTAATTTACAAATAAATTTTAAATTAAAATTTATTTATAAAAAATCATGAATTACTAGAAAAAAATGACGAATTTGGCTATACTTGTTTCAGACTTAGTCGTATTTACTTTATGAATAAGTTATAAAATAAAATTGTTTACAAAAAAACAATAATTACATAAAAACAATAATTACCGGTAAGAATGAGGATATAATTATTTTCTTTTTGGACATACATTTTATCGGTTTCATTGTTGATGTGGACGACCACAACAAAAAACATAACCTTCAGCGACGACAAAAAACGTCTCAGTTGATGCCTCATGTCGTCGGTACTACCTCGTAGCTAATACTCATTTGTCGTCGCAATTAATAGTCTCTAATACACGTTGTTGCTAAATGTCTATGTCGTCGCTATTAGTGTCGTCTCTATTGATATTCCGGCCACCGGTTAGAGTTTTTTCGGCAAGGCTTTCCGGAGTCATGAGTCATCGCAATGGGTCAATGTCGTCCCTAAATGTGTCGCTACTAATGCTTTTTATTAAAAAAACAATTTATTTATGATATTAGTTTATATATATTATAAAATACAGATTTGATAAAAATACAATGTCAATACATACCACATTACATATAACATCAATTATACAATATTACATAAAGTATCTAATAAATCCAAAATAAACATCAAACATATAATCCATAAACTATCTAATAAATCTAAAATAACATCAACAATAACATAAAACAAGAAATACTATGTGTCGTCGTCTTCCCCATCTTTGTTTTCCTTGCTGTTGACTTGGTTCTTAAACGAACATATAATATCTCCAATTGCCGTCACAAATGCCGGGTTTTGAAGAAAAGCATTCACATCAACATCCTACAATTAAGTCACAAGCACATTAAGTCATTAACAATTTAACAAACTATCAAACCACCAAATGAATTAAGTTGTTAACAATTTAACAAACTATTAAACCACCAAATCAATTAAGTCTTTAACAATTTAACAAACTACCAAACTACCAAAAATTACTATAAATGCATCAAGTTCTGAACAATATAGCAAAGCTACCAAATTCTTTAAAAGTTTAATAAGTAACTGTGTTGGTTGCGGTGCTTGTGATTGTGACTGCCATTGGGATCAAGCACTTGTACCCACTGCAGAAGGAGGTTTAGTCCCAATACCTCTCACATGTCCCTTTCGAGCACCTTCTAAAATATTGCGATCCAATTAATATAGTCTGCATCACCACCAGAGTCGGTTATGTGATGAGTCTGTAAAGCAACCTCAAAAACTAAAGCATTCTGTATTTCATAAAAGATTGTCAATATACATTAAAAGTAACACAAAAAAAGAAAACAGTCTACTTCATTTTTAAGTAATAATAACTTACATATTGGTCTTCAACTAAAGGATCAACAAATTCCCATTTTTTATTCACATACGCATGATGAAATGTTTCAAGTCTATTCAAATTCTGTTTAACATTCCAAAATATGTGATACTTGAATAAACATTAAAAATATGTTATAACTGAATAAACATTATTGTAACTTACGTTCTTAAAACAAACACTATTGTAGCTGCACGTCCCTCCATGATTCTGAACAACTAGCTTCTTCCGACATTCTTTGTTTTCCGCGGATTATTTTTGATAATTTTTTGTGTTAAGAAGTGGTCAATAACATCATTCCAAAGCTGCAGATCCATACCATCAGGGGCTTGAGCCCTTGCTACCTCCACATCCCATATAAAATCAGTAAAATGAGTTTTTGCAGTATTTTTGCGGCCTCTATACCGTGCACATATCCGATTGTTCAGTGACGCCCAATAAATTGAACCCATGGGATCATTTGAATTCGCTCCAAAATCAAACCATGTCTACAAAAAATAGAGAAGTTAAAAATAAATCAAAATTAAACATATTAAATATAAGTTTATAAATAATTTATCGAAAGATACTAGAACATGATAACCCTTCCGGCTTCAGAAACTTCTTTCCATGTGTCCTTATCGAAAGCCATGTCACGCCACATATAGCTCCCAACCTCCCGAATGAAACATTCGTATACTTCCCCAATCGGCATGTGAGTATTTATGTTAAATGCTATCTTTATAGGCCGTTCTCCTATAGCTGCAAATAACTTGTGAATTTTTTATTAACTGACATGCCTCTTAGTTTTGGAGCCACCACTGCATAATAAAATATTAGTCAAGATAATCTTTTATATACATACAACATGAAATACAATGAATTAGAATAAATCTTAATTACCATCAATCTGGTGATTACTAAAACCTCCATGGAACGGATGTGGTGGCTCGTTACCACTGTCACCTCCAAGGTGATCACCAATTATATACATATACACATGTCACACCCCAAAACCGATAACGGCGGAATACGTTTCGGGGTGGAGGACGTCATGTACAGTATCATCACAATTGCATAATAGTAAAAACAAGAAACATACAACCATTGCATTACATAGTGAGTTTAATTACAAGTGTGTTTTGTAATGTTCAACAAACACCAAAAGTAATACAAAAATAAGAGATGGATCTTGTATGCTCCACTTACTCCAAAATGTTGCACCTGTACCTGTCTATCTTTAACCTGAGGATACAAGTTATTTTGAAAACGAGTATCAACATAAAGCTGGTGAGTTCATAAGAGTTTAGTGTGATTTTTGTATAAAAGGCATTAGAACTGATAGTATGAAAAGCTGCAATTTACATTCATAAGTAGTAGAAAACCCTAGAAAATCCTATATTTTCCAAAAAATACATTGTAAGTGAAAACCTTTAAGAAAACATGTAATTTTCATCTTTGAAAACCGTTTAGTGTAAAAGTATATTAGTGAATCTCCAATAAGTAAGGTATTAAATAGGTTATGCCTGTAGTCAGTAATAGAGGTGCAAACTTCCTTTAGTGTTAGGTACTTTTTTACTTCGGGATGTTAACTTAGCCTTTAGTTTAGTATTTTAGTGTGGATATAGTGTATTCCTTGTATGCTACCGATAGTGTAAATAATAGAGGACCCCATGACCTTCCCGGTCATGCACATTGTAGTGAAGTAGCGGCATCCCTGGGCCTGCACGGCTCGGACTGAAATTAACAGTCGGGATGTAATAGTGTCTGCCCCGTATAGATCTATACATGTAGCGTCGTTCTCCTGTCAGAAAACTCTGGGCGTAGTGTGTAGCGAATAGAGTATCTCATAGTGAGTTAGTGTGTTATCTTCGGATTAGTACTTTCTCTTGTATTATAGTGTAGTAGACTTTTGTATAGCTCGTAGTGTGTTCTCTTATTAGTGTATAGTCTCGTAATAGTGTGTATTATAGTGTGTAGAGTAGTAGCTATAGCGAGTAGTAGTGGCCTTAACTATACCTATTATAGTTAACTTAGTGTGTATGGTTCTTGTCAATTTAGTGGTTTAAGCATTGGGTGAAATGAAAATACTCGTATCCAACACTAATATACATGATATATAACTAAGAAATCAACGACAGTCGGACGGATAACAACTACCCTAAGCCCACAATCAAACAAGAACAGGAAATAAGGCGAGCTATCGGTCCTAAGTCCTTCAAGTCTTACTTATATAAATATATTAGTGTGGTTACATTTTGTAAGAAAAATTTATTTAATAAAAATCTTGTCAAAAGGGAACATTTAGAAAATTGTTTATTTATCCAAAATAGTTTTGAAAACGAAAATCCTTTTATAAAACATAGTGGTAAATCACATGTGATTTGAACTACGGATAGTGAATCACATGTGATTAATTTCCATAAACATGTATAATTGACTTGTATCCCCCCCTAAAACATATAAACATTTGAAAGGTTCATTAAAGGGGTATGAACTCACCTGAAACCGAGTAAATCGGGTGAAAGTGTCGGTTGAGCGTTTGGTACCAAATAAGGACTTGTGCACCTTTTAAGACCCTAATATCATATGAAATATGTATTTTACAAGAAATTAATCATTTTGTGCTTTTCTTTAAGATATTTAGATATTCTAGCATTGATTTGGGGTCTTAGGGCTTAGAAGGGGTTCCCGGGAATTGTACAAGGCCAAGAGGGGTTTACGGGGGAGTCCAAGAGTTTACTCCCTTGGAGTTTACGGCCCAAAGGCCATTCCTTGGGAGTTTACGACCGTAAGCCCCTAGGCTTGGCCATAAACTCTTGTTCTCCTCCAAAAATTAATGTTAAGGCCTTAATTTAATTCCCTATTTTTCTAGTGAATGCCTAGGACCAATTTGGAGGGTTAAAACCTTCATTTGGTTGAATTTGGGGGAGTTTACGGTCCTAGCTTAGGCTTGGGCCGTAAAATCCATTTTTTCCTTCAAAATGAGTTGTTAAATGGTCCTACGCACTCCCTTAAATCATAACTAAATTCTAGAATGCCTTAGGTGAGTTTTTGGGACATTTTAACATGGAAAATGGGTGTTTACGGCCTAAGCATAGGCTTGGGCCGTAAAATCCCTTTTAGGCTCTAAAATCTTATGTTTTGGTGTCCAAACTCATCTAGGTATATCCCTTAATTAATTAGTACACAAGCTTAAAGGAAGGAAAAATGGGACATTGGCCAAGATTTGGGGTGTTTACGGCCTAAGGGGCTTCTTAGGCCATAAAATCCATTTTTCCCACTAATTCATATGATTTTTGTGTTCTAAATACAATGGAATACGTTTAGAACAAGCTAGGGAATAAACTCTTACGTTTGGAAGCCGGAATTCGCGGTTTTGGAGTCGGAATCGGGTCTAGAGAGAGAAAGTAGTGAGAGAGTGTATGAATGGGGTGGTAAAAGGGTGTAAAGTGACATCCCTTTTCCTTAAATATGCCTCGGGTATTGCACCCGGTACACGACTACCCGATGCTAAAGTTTAACGGGGTTAAAACTTTTTACCCGGGTGAAGTGATTGAAAAGTAATATAACTTTATTTGGTTAAACGGGGTTAACACTTACAAGTTATATTTACTTATACTAAAATGATAATGTCAAGAAAATATAAATAAATAGATATTTATTTATTGACGACTCCAAATATTACGGAAATTTATATATAACGACGAATTCCGTTAGTGAAAACGGGATTATGTAACGGAAATAAATTTGGGTTGTCACATCATCCCCACGTCAGGGGAATTTCTTCCCGAAATTTAGAATTTATACAGATAAGTATTACAATACTACTAAGCGAAGAGATGGGGTTATTTGAGTTTCATTTGATCTTCGCGCTCCCAAGTAAATTCCGGTCCCCGCTTGGCGTTCCACCGAACCTTCACAATTGGGATGCGGCTTTGTTTCGTTCGCTTTACTTCCCGATCCATAATCTCCGCAGGCTCTTCCACGAAGTTGAGGCTCTCATTGACCTCGATCTCGTCAAGGGGAATCACGAGAGTCTCGTCGGACAGGCATTTCTTCCAGTTTGAGACGTGGAAGGTAGGATGTATGTTACTTAGCTCGTGGGGTAGGTTGAGTTTGTAGGCTACAGGGCTGATTCTAGCAAGGATCTCGAAAGGCCCTATGTACCTCGGGTTCAGCTTTCCACGCTTTCCGAAGCGTATCGTGCCTTTCCAGGGCGAGACCTTCAAAAGGACTCGGTCTCCCACCTGGAATTCTAAGGGTTTCCTCCATTTGTGTGCGTAGCTTTTCTGTCGATCCCTAGCGGCTTTTAATCATTTGCGAATCTGTACAATCTTTTCGGTCATTTCTCGAATAATCTCCGGACCAGTGAGAGCGCTATCAGGAACTCGTCCTTTAGCTAACTGAGTGTCACCCACCTCAGCCCAGCACAGAGGGGATCTGCACTTCCGGCCGTAGAGGGCTTCGAATGGAGCTGCCTTGATGCTCGTATGATAACTGTTGTTGTAGGAAAACTCCACAAGAGGTAAGTGTGTATCCCATGATTTACCGAAGTCGATCACACAAGCTCGCAGCATATCTTCTAGAGTTTGGATTGTCCTCTCACTTTGTCCGTCAGTCTGCGGATGGTAGGCTGTACTCATGTCCAGCCTCGTCCCTAGCGCCTTTTGTAGTGATTGCCAAAATCTAGAGGTAAATCTACTATCTCTGTCCGAGATAATAGATATAGGGACGCCATGCAGTCGTACTATTTCTTTAAGGTATGTTCTTGTGAGCTTCTCCATTTTGTCCGTTTCTTTGATGGGTATGAAGTGTGCGGACTTGGTCAACCTGTCGACTATGACCCAAATGGTATCCAACCCACCCGCTGTCTTGGGTAGCTTGGTTATAAAGTCCATTGTAATCCGCTCCCACTTCCATTCCGGTATCTCTGGTTGTTGGAGGAGTCCTGATGGCTTTTGATATTTGACCTTGACCTTCGCGCAAGTAAGGCACTTACTCACAAAGGTAGTGATCTCCGCTTTCATGTTAGGCCACTAGTATAGTTTTTTGAGATCCAGATACATCTTATCTGAACCTGGGTGGACGGAGTAGCGAGTGTTGTGTGCTTCCCTCATGACCAAGTCTCTGAAACCTCCATGGCGCGGAGTCCAAATTCAGTCCATGAAGTAGTAGGCTCCGTCACCCTTGACCTCCAAACTTTTATCCATTCCTCGTAGGGACTCTCCCGTCACATTCTCAGGCTTTAAGGCTTCCAGCTGAGCCTCCTTGATTTGTGCGGATAGATGCGAGTGGATAGTCATTGTTAATGACTTGGTTCTCCGACCAGAATACTCCTTCCTACTCAGAGCGTCTGCTACCACGTTGGCTTTCCCTGGGTGGTATCGGATTTCGCAATCGTAATCGTTGAGTAGCTCGACCCATCGGCGCCGCCTCATGTTGAGTTTCTTCTGGTTCAGTATGTGTTGGAGGCTTTTGTGATCAGTGTACACCACACTCTTCGTCCCATACAAGTAGTGTCTCCAGATTTTTAGTGCGAAGATGACCGCTCCTAAATCGAGGTCGTGAGTAGTGTAGATCACCTCATGTGTCTTTAGCTGTCTTGAGGCATAGGCGATGACCTTAACTCGTTGCATCAAGACACAACCGAGCCCCTGATTTGATGTATCACAGTATACAACAAAATCTTATGTCCCTTCGAGAAGGGATAATACCGGTGCGGTGCATAGGGCTCGTTTCATGGTCTGGAATGCATTCTCCTGTTTCTCTTCCCAGTTGAATGATACACCCTTCTGTGTCAACATGGTGAGAGGCTTCGCAATCCGAGAGAAGTTTTGGATGAATCTACGGTAGTAGCCAGTGAGGCCTAGAAATTGGCGAATTTCTGTAGGCGTCTTCGGTGCTGACCAGTTCTCAATAGCTTTAATTTTGGAGGGATCCACGTGGATTCCGTCTTCACTAACCACGTGTCCTAAGAATTCAACTCTTCGGATCCAAAATTCGCACATAGAGAACTTCGCATATAACTTCTCAGATCGCAGCGTTTCCAGGACTCGTCGTAAATGATCCCTGTGTTCTTCCTCGCTCCGAGAGTAGACGAGTATATCATCAATAAAGACGATGACGAACTGATCTAGATATGGACAACACACCCTATTCATCAAGTCCATGAATACTGCGGGGGCGTTAGTCAGTCCAAAGGGCATCACTACGAACTTGAAGTGCCCGTAACGGGTTCGGAAGGCTGTCTTCGGAACATCTTCCTCAAGCACCCGTAACTGGTGATACCCGGATCTAAGATCAATCTTGGAGAAGTAACTTGCTCCTTGCAGTTGGTCGAATAGGTCGTCGATACGAGGGAGAGGGTAGCGATTTTTGACCGTGAGTTTATTGAGTTCCCTATAATCGATGCACATCCGAAACGATGCATCCTTCTTCTTCACGAACAAGACCGGAGCTCCCCAAGGTGAGAAGCTCGGTCTTATAAAACCCTTGTTGAGCAGTTCGTTGAGTTGACCGGATAGTTCTTGCATTTCGGTAGGCGCTAGACGATAGGGCGACTTCGCTACGGGAGTAGCTCCTGGGACTAGGTCGATTCTGAACTCAACCTGACGTTTGGGAGGTAGACCTAGAAGATCCTCTGGGAAAACATCAGGGAATTCGCATACAAAGGGAATGTCCTTTGGATCTTTCGATTTCTAGCTAGTGTCAACAACGTGAGCAAGAAAGGCGCGAAATTCCTTGCGCAAGTATTTCTGAGCCTGAATACTGGAGATGATACGAAGGCTCGTACTGGGTTTATCTCCATAGATCAATAGGGTTTCGTGATTTGGAAGATTCAGGCGAATGGCTTTGTCGGAGCATAGGATATCGGCGCGATGAAGACTTAACCAGTCCATACCAACAATGACATCGAAAATTTTGATTGAGACTGGTATAAGATCGATTGGAAATGGGTGATCGTCTAACGTGAGTGTACAACCTATGTAGATTTCGTTAGAGCTTTCAGTCTTCCCGTTAGCCATTTCTACGACGAATGTTTCTTTTAGTGGTTGGGGAGTTTGTTTGAGTAAGTGTTTAAAGTTTTGATTTATGAAGCTTCTTTCTGCACCACTATCGAATAAGACACAGACATAAGATTTGTTGAGAAGAAACGTACCCGTGACCACTGTGGGATCCGCTACCGCTTCATTGTGACCGATATCGAGTAACCTTCCAGTTCCCCCAACATTTGTAGCCTTCAGACAGTTCTTCTTAAAATGATCAGCTTCACCGCAGCCATAACACGTCGGGGTCACTCCCGAACCGGGAACTTGCGAGATAGGTTTGGGAGGGGCCTTGCAAAATCGGACAGTATGGCCTTTCCAGCCGCAGTTGGAGCACTGCAATTCACGGCAGGGGCCGTGGTTGTGGAAAGGACATTTGGGACATTTGGGCAGATTCCCACTATAAGCTTTTGGCGGGGCAGGTGCGGCTGGAGTGGTGGCAGCATGGACCGCCACAATTTGTTGGTCCCTGGAGGAGGTTTGAGTTTTCTTGCCTTTCTTCTTATCCATACGCTTCCTCTTTCTGTCAGATGGATCTGGTGGTGCAGTGGTAGTGGGGGTCGCTGTTGCTGGAGTGGAAGAGACTTCATGGTTGATCAGACTCTGGGCCAATTCCTTGGCGCTGTCGAAGGTGGTAGGGCGTGAGGCTAGAACATTTCCTCGATACGGGGCACTAAACCCCAGATGTACCGTTCAATCTTCTTGCTCTCTGACGGGATCATATTGGGACACGTAGCCGCCAAGTCGTAGAACCTGGCCGTGTATGCTATAATGTCGGTCCCCACCATCTTGAGGTTCCAGAGTTCCTCCTCAAGTTTCTGGATTTTGCCCCTAGGGCAGTATTCCTTCCTCATAAGATCCTTTAAAGTGTCCCAGCCCATGACATTGGCTGAAACCAAGGAGAGTGCACTGACATGGCCGTTCCATCATGTCAGGGCCCTGTTGGTGAGGATGGCAGTAGCGAAATTGATTTTGCTCTCTTCGGGGCAAGAGCACATTTCAAACACAGCTTCGGTTCTTTCAAACCATTGGGATAACGCTAGAATTCCTTCGGTACCATCGAAGAAGGTAGGTTTACAGTTCATGAAGTCCTTATAAGTGCATCCCTGCACTCGTTGATGGACTTCACCAAACCTGGAGTTACCACCGCTTGCGTCTCCGGAGTTCATTTGGGCCATGGCTGCTGTCACAGCCGCGGTCACAGCTGTTTGGAACAACACTGGATCGAACTGCGGAGGAGGAGGTGGCGGAGGAGGGGTTTGAGTTGCTGGTCTTCCTCTGCTTGGACGCTTTTGTGGAGGCATTTTTCACTGGAAGATCATAGAAATGATAGCAATAGTAAGAGTCTAGTGCAAATGTGAATAGAGTGTTTCATGGATTAAATCAACATAACCCAAGATCAGAATGAGAGTCATAGCAATAGAGTAATCAACTGCCAATATACTGGTATTAATAATGTAACACAAGTTCATGAAAATTGACCTAACAGTAGGTCTTACATCAAACCATAAAGAAAATGTTGGCAGTTTAGAGGTCGAGTTAGAGTATTTTTAAGCTAGGAATGTTTACAGACAAGAGATCTACGGAACATAGAGAGGAAAGGCTAGTCCTTTAAACAAAAGAGTGAGGTACTAGGCGTCTTCTACTGGCGACGGTTACTTGTTGGGCGAACCCTCAGATCCGCTAGCTGACGCTTAACTTCTTGAAGGTGTCGATCATGAGTCCTTTGGCGTGCTCGGAGTTCCCTAACTTCGGCTCGGGATGCAGCCAGCTGATGCTGCAGAGCCTCGTTGGTCCTCCTTGTCTTGTCCATGGCTTCTTCGAGTTGGCGGATGCGAACCGTGTTGAGATTCGAGATGGCATCCACTTCTACAACTCGACCAATAGCTGCTTGACCCTGCTCGACATTCCTGGCAATCCTTCGGATCATGACGGGCAGAACCCGATCCGCTGATCCTCCTTCGCTTATGTTGTAGAAGCTTCGGTCTCCATTGTAAGGTAAAGGCTGACCCTACTCCTCGCTCCATCGGTGCAAGGATATGGCCCACATAGGAGTGGGACCCTGAAATGCCGGACGGGGGTTGGGGTTCGGAGCTTCAGGAGGTTGGTTGTTAACTTCTGGTTCGGAGCTGGAGCTATCCGAGAAGCCTTCAGCATGATGATCATCCAAAGGGATCGGGTGTTCATCATCTGACTCCTCATAGAGCCATCCTCCATTGCCCTGGTTTGGATAGTACGAGTCGCCGGGATGGTGGAAGCCAGCCATGCTATCTATGCGAGAAAGGGGGATAGAAAGGTTAATAGACATACTACTCTAAGATACTTATAAGATGAATCGTTACTAGTCGACCCAATACTCGCGTAGTGCATACCAATTACATGTAACTGAAGCAAGATAGTCCTTCGAATAAGTAACCCTAACCCCAGATCCCCAATCAAATAAGAACAGGAAATGAAGCAAAGGCTACAGATTCTGAGTCTATAGCGCCCTAGTCACATGTAACTGTGGTGTATCCACTTAGAAACTATTGTCCTACCAGTAACGACCCTTTTTGTTATCACATATGTATGTTTTAGAGATACAGAATACTCCTATAGTATTCTTAGGGTAACGTTATTGTGGTAGTGTTGGTAAGTTTTAGACTTGTTGCAACACCACAACTAAGCTTAGGCACATGCTAGTCACTCCCAGGAAAACGTAGTTGATCAGGCTACATCCCCCCAAATGTGACTATATGTCTCTAAACCCAACTGTGCAGTCCAACAATCTTAATACTTTTGTTCTGTTCAAGCGTGATACTGACTTCTGTGTTTTATAGAGATGTGTGTGTATATATACTTAGTTAAATCTTTTAAATACTTAACAGTATATATTCTTGGTCAGAGTGTTTTAGTCCCGAATTGTTTATAGTTCGTATATCTTTTATAGGTTGATATACTTGATTCACTATAAACAATGCTCTGATACCAATCTGTCACACCCCAAAACCGATAACGGCGAAATATGTTTCGGGGTGGAGGACGTCATGTACAGTATCATCACAATTGCATAATAGTAAAAACAAGAAACATACAACCATTGCATTACATAGTGAGTTTAATTACAAGTGTGTTTTGTAATCTTCAACATACACCAAAAGTAATACAAAAATAAGAGATGGATCTTGTATGCTCCACCTACTCCAAAATGTTGCACCTGTACCTGTCTATCTTTGACCTGAGGATACAAGTTATTTTGAAAACGAGTATCAGCATAAAGCTGGTGAGTTCATAAGATTTTAGTGTGATTTTTGTATAAAAGGCATTAGAACTGATAGTATGAAAAGCTGCAATTTACATTCATAAGTAGTAGAAAACCTTAGAAAATCCTATATTTTCCAGAAAATACATTGTAAGTGAAAACCTTTAAGAAAACATGTAATTTTCATCTTTGAAAACCGTTTAGTGTAAAAGTATATTAGTGAATCTCCAATAAGTAAGGTATTAAAATAGGTTATGCCTGTAGTCAGTAATAGAGGTGCAAACTTCCTTTAGTGTTAGATACTTGTTTACTTCGGGATGTTAACTTAGCCTTTAGTTTAGTATTTTAGTGTGGATATAGTGTATTCCTTGTATACTACTGATAATGTGAATAATAGAGGACCCCATGACCTTCCCGGTCATGCACAGTGTAGTGAAGTAGCGACATCCCTAGGCCTGCACGGCTCGGACTGAAATTAATAGTCGGGATGTTATAGTGTCTGCCCCGTATAGATCTATACATGTAGCGGCGTTCTCCTGTCGGAAAACTCTAGGCGTAGTGTGTAGCGAATAGAGTATCTTATAGTGAGTTAGTGTGTTATCTTCGGATTAGTACTTTCTCTTGTATTATAGTGTAGTAGTCTTTTGTATAGCTCGTAGTGTGTTCTCTTATTAGTGTATAGTCTCGTAATAGTGTGTAGAGTAGTAGCTATATCGAGTAGTAGTGGCCTTAACTATACCTATTATAGTTAACTTAGTGTGTATGGTTCTTGTCAATTTAGTGGTTTAAGCATCGGGTGAAATGAAAATACTCGTATCCAACACTAATATACATGATATATAACTAAGAAATCAACGACAGTCGGACGGATAACAACTACCCTAAGCCCACAATCAAACAAGAACAGGAAATAAGGCGAGCTATCGGTCCTAAGTCCTTCAAGTCTTACTTATATAAATATATTAGTGTGGTTACATTTTGTAAGAAAAATTTATTTAATAAAAATCTTGTCAAAAGGGAACATTTAGAAAATTGTTTATTTATCCAAAATAGTTTTGAAAACGAAAATCCTTTTATAAAACATAGTGGTAAATCACATGTGATTTAAACTACGGATAGTGAATCACATGTGATTAATTTCCATAAACATGTATAATTGACTTGTATCCCCCCCTAAAACATATAAAAACATTTGAAAGGTTCATTAAAGGGGTATGAACTCACCTGAAACCGAGTAAATCGGGTATATCGGGTGAAAGTGTCGGTTGAGCGTTTGGTACCAAATAAGGACTTGTGCACCTTTTAAGACCCTAATATCATATGAAATACGTATTTTACAAGAAATTAATCATTTTGTGCTTTTCTTTAAGATATTTAGATATTCTAGCATTGATTCGGGGTCTTAGGGCTTAGAAGGGGTTCCCGGGAATTGTACAAGGCCAAGAGGGGTTTACGGGGGAGTCCAAGAGTTTACTCCCTTGGAGTTTACGGCCCAAAGGCCACTCCTTGGGAGTTTACGGCCGTAAGCCCCTAGGCTTGGCCGTAAACTCTTGTTCTCCTCCAAAAATTAATGTTAAGGCCTTAATTTAATTCCCTATTTTTCTAGTGAATGCCTAGGACCAATTTGGAGGGTTAAAACCTTCATTTGGTTGAATTTGGGGGAGTTTACGGTCCTAGCTTAGGCTTGGGCCGTAAAATCCATTTTGTCCTTCAAAATGAGTTGTTAAATGATCCTAAGCACTCCCTTAAATCATAACTAAATTCTAGAATGCCTTAGGTGAGTTTTTGGGACATTTTAACATGGAAAATGGGTGTTTACGGCCTAAGCATAGGCTTGGGCCGTAAACTCCCTTTTAGGCTCTAAAATCTTATGTTTTGGTGTCCAAACTCATCTAGGTATATCCCTTAATTAATTAGTACACAAGCTTAAAGGAAGGAAAAATGGGACATTGGCCAAGATTTGGGGTGTTTACGGCCTAAGGGGCTTCTTAGGCCGTAAACTCCATTTTTCCCACTAATTCATATGATTTTTGTGTTCTAAATACAATGGAATATGTTTAGAACAAGCTAGGGAAGAAACTCTTACGTTTGGAAGCCGGAATTCGCGGTTTTGGAGTCGGAATCGGGTCTAGAGAGAGAAAGTAGTGAGAGAGTGTATGAATGGGGTGGTAAAAGGGTGTAAAGTGACATCCCTTTTCCTTAAATATGCCTCGGGTATTGCACCCGGTACACGACTACCCGATGCTAAAGTTTAACGGGGTTAAAACTTTTTACACGGGTGAAGTGGTTGAAAAGTAATATAACTTTATTTGGTTAAACGGGGTTAACACTTACAAGTTATATTTACTTATACTAAAATGATAATGTCAAGAAAATATAAATAAATAGATATTTATTTATTGACGACTCCAAATATTACGGAAATTTATATATAATGACGAATTCCGTTAGTGAAAACGGGATTATGTAACGGAAATAAATTTGGGTTGTCACAACACATATACACCAAATATACATTTTACACACACACACAAACATATATATATATATATATATATATATGTATGTATATATACTTAGGTTATTTTGTTTTTACTAAGTGTTGTGTGTCAGAATGCACAGATCTGGACCAACGAATGAAATTAATCAATGGACATGATTTGAGAGTGTATGATATTACAATGTGATAACATGTACCATATAATCACAATTTTTAGCAAAAGGGTAATGTGGACAATTAACTACATTTATAAAAGGAAATTTTCGGATTTTTAGGGATGATTAATTCTCCTAATTTGAAAAAATCTAAAATTTTTAATTAATTCAATTTCAAGTTTTACCGATTATATTCTGTCAGAATATTTTTTGTTAAAATGATGCTCTTTTAAGTTTTATTCTAATAGAATATTATTTTGTTAGGATGACGCTCTTTCAGAATTTTATTCTAATAGAATATCATTGAAGAAAAACAAAATTCTTGAATCTGATGTTGAAAAATAACAAACATCCTAATATATTCTTATACATCCGAACTTAAATACAAATTCATACATATTCTTATAGACTAAAATCCTTATACATTTTAATATAATTATACATATTCTAAAAGAATATCAAGGTCTTCAATGCCTTCTTCCAGCCATTTCTATCACAAATACAACAAAAACTAATAATTGTTAAAAACATATTACTTGCAATTAACTATCACTTAATATATTCTGGTAGAATAAATAGAATATGACAGAATACATATAATACATTCTGGAAGAATATATTGATTTTGTTCTGGTAGAATCAAGGTTCTAAATGGCGTGAGGCGTGGCGTGGCGTGGCGGCAAGGTCAAGCCTCAAGCTTAACGAGCCATGGCGTTTGTAACAACTCAAATTTTTCAAACAAATTTTTCATTTTTAAAAACATAATTGTTTCCATTTTAAACAAGGCATAAATAGTTTAATTATTCTGTCAAATACAATTATACAAAATCCCAAGATCATAAAGACAATCTTCAGTGTGTATCGATCATGCCGGCGCCTTCCCACGGTCCTCGCTAGTACCTGAAATACATGCACAACGACTGTAAGCATAAATGCTTAGTGAGTTCCCCAATATACACTTACGCACATACGCCTTTCCAGGCCCTGACCTTCCGGTCCTCATTACAACGCCTTCCGGCCCATAACATAATCGCCTTCCGGCCCATAACATATTGCCTTCCGGCCCACATATCATACATAGCACATATAACAATTAACTTACCACATATAGCATACATATCACATAACATATCCGTCCTTCCGGTCACACAGTCAAACCCTTCCGGGTACAGTATAGTGAGAAGACTCACCTCGTAGAAGCTGAACGCTAGCAAATCCCGAAATGACTCGTGCACAACCGACGAGCTACAACCTCCCTATAACATTACATGTCTCATTAATACTTATATCTTCTAGGTGTGACTATCCCTAAGAAGTCAGACTTAGGTCAACTCTGGTCAACGGTCAACTGTCAACTCGACCGGACTCGGCGAGTCTAGACGTCTTCCAACTTTCTGAGATTCCTTATCTACTCGTCGAGTACCCTCCTCGACCCGACGAGTTACTCCTGGAAGAATCGCGGGGCCACCCCGACTCCACTCGCCGAGTCTGAAGAACAACTCGGCGAGTCCCAGTAAATCTTCAAGCTACTCGCCGAGTCTGAAGAACAACTCGGCGAGTCCATGCCATGCAGACGAGTAACTGCTTCCTGAGATAGGTCTCATCCCGAAATACACATGCATGGGACCTTCTGGACCTCTAAAGGTCCTACTACAAGATTATAGTCGTTGGGTAACAAGGCACTACTTCATCTAATCACTAAATGGGTTCTATAAACCCTAATTTCATAAATACATCAATATAGCAGAGCACACACGAATTCTTACCTGGATGATGTATTCTCTGTATTCCCAATCCTCAAAATGTGACCCCTTGCTGCTCCTTTAGCCAATCCTTTCTCTTCCTTGCACAACCACTCTTCTATAACCAACAATGGCCTAAGATCCTTGCTCCAGCTGCACCCAATCGATTTAGGGTTCTTCTCAGAAGGCTAAAACGAACAATGACGGCCAATGAGTCCCCTTTTATACGTCCCAAACCTGAACGGTTAGGGTTTCCGCTAAACAGCGTCGACTCGCCGAGTCCATACCTGGACTCGTCGAGTCCAGTCGCGATCCCGCGACCAAGTCTGCGATCCTACTCGGCGAGTCTAGGCTCCAACTCGCCGAGTCCCCTCTTAAACCACCCAAAAACATAATTTAATAATACCTGAGATTTCGGGCTGTTACAATTCTCCCCCACTAGGATTAGACTTCGCCCTCGAAGTCTCATTCTGAAAATAGTTCCGGATGCTGCTCCCGCATCTCACGTTCCGGCTCCCAAGTCATTTCCGATCCCTTACGGTGTTGCCATTGAACCAACACCAGAGGTACCTCCTTGTTCCTCAGAACCTTGATCTTCCGATCCCTGATAGCCACTGGTCTCTCCGCGTAATTCAGGCTCGCATCCACCTGAATATCCTCCAATGGAACCACTGCCGACTCATCGGCTATGCACTTCCTCAGCTGCGACACATGAAAAGTGTCATGGATCTGACCCAACTCTGCTGGCAATTCCAACTGATAGGCTACCCGGCCTATCCTTGCAATCACACGAAATGGCCCAATATACCGGGGCCCCAATTTGCCCCTCTTCCTGAATCGAATCACTCCTTTCCAAGGAGAGACCTTCAGGAGAACGAAGTCGCCGACCTGAAACTCAAGCTCGGATCGGCGCCTGTCTGCATAACTCTTTTGTCGGCTCTGGGCGGTCAATAACCTTTGTCTCACTTGCTGGATCTGCTCTGTCGTCTGTAGCACGATCTCCGTGCTGCCCATCACTCTTTGTCCCACCTCTCCCCAACAAATGGGAGTCCGACACCTCCTCCCATACAACAGTTCGAAGGGTGGCATACCAATGCTCGAATGGTGGCTGTTGTTGTAGGAAAACTCTGCCAATGGCAAATACGCATCCCAACTACCCCCGAAGTCTAACACACACGCCCGGAGCATGTCCTCCAGCGTCCGAATTGTCCGCTCGCTCTGACCGTCTGTCTGGGGATGGTATGCGGTACTAAAATGCAATTTAGTACCCAGCTCCTCATGGAATTTCTTCCAGAACCTGGAAGTGAAGCGCACATCCCGGTCTGACACAATCGAGATCGGCACCCCGTGCCGAGATACCACCTCTTTCACGTATATCTCCGCTAACTTTTCCGCTGACGAACTCTCATTGATGGCAAGGAAGTGTGCACTCTTCGTCAACCTATCCACAATCACCCAAATTGCGTCAACTCCCCTAGCAGTCCTCGGCAATTTGGTGATAAAATCCATAGTGATTTGTTCCCACTTCCACTCGGGGATCTCCAACGGCTGCAACTTGCCATGCGGTCTCTGGTGTTCGGCCTTAACCCTACGGCAGGTCAAGCACCTCTCAACGAACCATGCTACGTCCCTCTTCATACAGGGCCACCAATATTCCTTCCTTAAATCCAAATACATCTTTGTAGCACCGGGATGGATCGAGAATTTCGATCTATGAGCCTCTTCCATCAACGTAATACGCGTACCGCCCACGAACGGTACCCAAATCCGACCCTGCAACGTCATAAGGCCTCGACTATCCTTGACAAACTCTGAGATTAACCCCACAACCCGCTCTTTCTTCTGCATTTCTAGTCGCACAGCCTCTGCCTGGGCCCCACGAATAGCGTCCAATACTGGAGTCATCACAGTCAGTCTCAAACATACATCTCGCAATGGAGTGCTCTCCGCCCTGCGGCTCAATGCATCGGCTACCACATTAGCCTTGCCTGGGTGGTACAGGATCTCACAATCATAATCCTTGACCACATCCAACCATCTCCTCTGACGCATATTTAGGTTGGGTTGATCCATCAAATACTTCAAACTCTTATGGTCCGTGTATATCGTACATCGAACCCCATACAAGTAGTGACGCCAAATTTTGAGAGCGAACACTACTGCCCCAACTCCAAATCATGCGTGGGATATCTCGCCTCATGAGGCTTTAGCTGCCTCGACGCATAAGCTATCACATGACCCCTCTGCATCAACACTGCGCCCAGTCCCGAAATCGACGCGTCGCAATATACCACAAAGTCTTCCATCCCTTCTGGGAGGGCTAATACCGGGGCTTCGCACAATCTCTGGCGAAGTGTCTCAAAGGAGGTCTGCTGCTCGGGCCCCCATGAGAATGAAACACCCTTCCGGGTCAATCTGGTGAGTGGCACTGCGATCTTGGAGAAATCCTTGATAAATCTCCGATAATACCCTGCCAACCCAAGGAAACTCCTGATCTCAGAGGGTGACTTCGGCACCTCCTAACTCATCACCGCCTCAACCTTGGCCGGATCGACTAATATCCCTTTCTGATTAACCACATGTCCTAGAAACTGGACCTCCCGCAACCAGAAGTCACATTTGGAGAACTTTGCATAAAGCTTCTCCGACCTCAATACCTCAAGGACCTCCCTCAAATGCTCCTCATGCTGCTCTCTAGATCTCGAATACACCAGAATGTCGTCGATAAATACAATCACTGACCGATCCAACATCGGCCTGCATACCCTGTTCATGAGATCCATGAACACAGCCGGGGCATTGGTGAGTCCAAAAGGCATCACCACAAACTCATAATGCCCATATCGCGTCCTAAACGCGGTCTTCTGGACGTCCTCATTCCGTACTCTCACCTGATGGTATCCCGACCTCAGATCGATCTTGGAAAACCAAGATGCTCCCTGCAACTGATCGAATAAATCATCGATCCTCGGCAACGGGTAACGGTTCTTGACCGTTAGCTTGTTCAAATCCCGGTAATCAATGCACATCCGGTGTGAACCATCCTTCTTCTTGACGAACAGAATAGGTGCTCCCCAAGGCGAGCTGCTCGGCCGAATGAATCCCTTTCCCAGCAACTCCTGGAGTTGCGAGGACAACTCTTGCATCTCTGGAGGTGCAAGACGATAGGGCACTTTAGCAATAGGCGCGGCCCCCGGAACCAGATCGATACCAAACTCTACTTGCCTCACAGGAGGTACTCCCGGCAGTTCCTCGGGAAAAACATCTGAAAACTCACGCACCACCGGGACCTCCTTAACTGACTTCGGTCTCTCGGAAACCTCCCGCGTATCCATCACATACGCCACAAAACCCTTACAGCCCTGCTGTAGACACTGCCTCGCCCTAGCGGCCGAACAAAAAACTGATCCTGAACGGGTACCCTCACCGTACACCGAAAGAACTCCCCCACTATGGTCTCGTATAGTCACCAACTGACGCTCGCAGTCGATGACAGCGCCGAATCGGCTCAACCAGTCCATGCCCACGATAACACAGACATCCCCCATCGCAATAGGAATCAGGTCAATCGGGAATTCAACCCCGAAAATCTCTAGTACACATCCCCGAAGAACCTCCGTAGCACGAATCACTTTCTCGTCAGCTATAGAAACTCTCAAAGGTCGACTCAACGACTCACGACTAACGCCGATCTGCTGACTAAAGGCTAAGGACACAAAGGACCTACTCGCACCCGAGTCAAATAACACTAAGGCAGGCACAGAGTTCACAAGGAAAGTACCTACGCGCATAATAACATAAGCATAACATATCGACATTAAAATAATTACACGAATTACAACATACCTGCCACAACATCGGGCGCAGCGCGGACCTCCTCCGCAGTCAGCTGAAAGGCTCTCCCACGAGCCCTCGGGGCCTCGACCTTCACCGGTCGAGTCTCAGTAGTCCTGGCAACAGGTGCAGATCCCTGACGAAGCTGCGGACACTCGGCCTTCCGATGGCCGGTCTGGTTGCAATGGAAGCAAACCATAAACCCCTTGGGGCACTCCCTAGCAATGTGCCCCTCCTTGCCGCACTTGTAGCAGGCACCGGCTCGACACGCCCCATCGTGACCCTTGCCGCACTTTACGCAAGTGCGGTTCTTCGAACCTCCCGTCCTCGAATCGGCGGACTTGATCCGCTTGGCTGCCGGCTGAGACTGAGCCGGCCGCCGGTCTGCCTGCTGAGACTCGGCCTCCTCCCTGGCCTGAGTCTCTAACTCGATCTCACGCTTCCTGGCATTCGCCTGAAGCTCAGTAAAAGTATGGTAAGTGGAGTTTGACACAAACTCCTGGATCTCCCTCCTCAGAACACCCAAATACCGGCTCATCCGAGCCTGCTCTGTGGCCACCAGCTCGGGGCAAAACATCGCCCTCTCATGGAACTTCCGCGTGATTGTCGCCACCGAATCAGTACCCTGCTTGAGGGTTAAGAACTCCTGAACCAATCGTTCCCGCTCCACCGGGGGAACGTACTCATCCCGGAACATGGTAGTGAACCCCTCCCATGTCACCGCCGCAGTCTCTGCCAAAGTGAAGTTCGCCGTCACGAACTTCCACCAGTCCTTTGCTCCCAGACGGAGCTGGTTCAAAGCGAACCGTACCCTTAGGTGCTCCGGGCATGAACAAGTGTAGAAGCACCCCTCTATATCTGCGATCCACCTCATCGCAGCAATCGGATCCTGCGTCCCATCGAACTCTGGTGGCTTCGTGTTGCTGAACTCCCGAAACAGCAACGAGTCGCCCCCCTGTGGCCTAGCAGCGGCCACAGCTGCGGTAGCTGCAGCGGTTGCAGCCTCAGTCAACGCGGCGTACCGCTCATCGAATGTCTCCATCAGGGTGGTCTTGATAGACCCAAACATCTCCGGGATCTCAGCCCGGATCGCCGCCGCCACCTCCTCGTGAATCATCTGACGGATATCCTCGTCACTCACACCGCTCGTACTCGCTCCGTGGCGTGGTCTAACCATGATGTCTCTGAAATACAACATAAAACTATCAGAGACTCCATCAAGTGTAATTGCACTTGATAACGCAACCCTACCCCGTCCCCGATATCCAGGGATTCTTACTTGGGTCCCCCACTAACCCGGTGTCCTCGGTAGTACGGGCCCAATACTACCGACCACACCGCATCAGTGTTCATCCCAAGTCCTCCTCCCCAAACTTCGGATAGTGAGTACTCTACTTCTGATATGCACTATCTACCCGCATACTAGCAAAGCATCTCATATAAGCAAACTTCCCTAGACTAAGGCATCACAAATCAGGCCACTCTAGTCCTATCATGAATACCTAGTCTTCTAGCATGCATAACCATTCCCATCATATAATATTGTAAGGTATTTTGGGGATCTTTACCGTTCGGGCGCTGACTGATCGTACACACTGCTTCTTTCTTGCTTACCACAAAACCAGTTACAAACGTTTATGCCTTTATTTGAAAAGTTTCCTCAAATCCTCGGTTTGAGTTCAGTTACCCCCGAAGGTGCACCCGAATCCCTCAAACCAAGGCTCTGATACCAATTGTAACAACTCAAATTTTTCAAACAAATTGTTCATTTTTAAAAACATAATTGTTTCCATTTTAAACAAGGCATAAATAGTTTAATTATTCTGTCAAATACAATTATACAAAATCCCAAGATCATAAAGACAATCTTCAGTGTGTATCGATCATGCCGGCGCCTTCCCACGGTCCTCGCTAGTACCTGAAATACATGCACAACGACTGTAAGCATAAATGCTTAGTGAGTTCCCCAATATACACTTACGCACATACGCCTTTCCAGGCCCTGACCTTCCGGTCCTCATTACAACGCCTTCCGGCCCATAACATAATCGCCTTCCGGCCCATAACATATTGCCTTCCGGCCCACATATCATACATAACACATATAACAATTAACTTACCACATATAGCATACATATCACATAACATATCCGTCCTTCCGGTCACACAGTCAAACCCTTCCGGGTACAGTATAGTGAGAAGACTCACCTCGTAGAAGCTGAACGCTAGCAAATCCCGAAATGACTCGTGCACAACCGACGAGCTACAACCTCCCTATAACATTACATGTCTCATTAATACTTATATCTTCTAGGTGTGACTATCCCTAAGAAGTCAGACTTAGGTCAACTCTGGTCAACGGTCAACTGTCAACTCGACCGGACTCGGCGAGTACCATGGCGACTCGGCGAGTCTAGACGTCTTCCAACTTTCTGAGATTCCTTATCTACTCGTCGAGTACCCTCCTCGACCCGACGAGTTACTCCTGGAAGAATCGCGGGGCCACCCCGACTCCACTCGCCGAGTCTGAAGAACAACTCGGCGAGTCCCAGTAAATCTTCAAGCTACTCGCCGAGTCTGAAGAACAACTCGGCGAGTCCATGCCATGCAGACGAGTAACTGCTTCCTGAGATAGGTCTCATCCCGAAATACACATGCATGGGACCTTCTGGACCTCTAAAGGTCCTACTACAAGATTATAGTCGTTGGGTAACAAGGCACTACTTCATCTAATCACTAAATGGGTTCTATAAACCCTAATTTCATAAATACATCAATATAGCAGAGCACACACGAATTCTTACCTGGATGATGTATTCTCTGTATTCCCAATCCTCAAAATGTGACCCCTTGCTGCTCCTTTAGCCAATCCTTTCTCTTCCTTGCACAACCACTCTTCTATAACCAACAATGGCCTAAGATCCTTGCTCCAGCTGCACCCAATCGATTTAGGGTTCTTCTTAGAAGGCTAAAACGAACAATGACGGCCAATGAGTCCCCTTTTATACGTCCCAAACCTGAACGGTTAGGGTTTCCGCTAAACAGCGTCGACTCGCCGAGTCCATACCTGGACTCGTCGAGTCCAGTCGCGATCCCGCGACCAAGTCTGCGATCCTACTCGGCGAGTCTAGGCTCCAACTCGCCGAGTCCCCTCTTAAACCACCCAAAAACATAATTTAATAATACCTGAGATTTCGGGCTGTTACAGCGTTTTTCAAGGCGTGATGTAAGGGGGCGATTTTGTATTAATTTAAAATTATATTACCACATAAATATAAATTTATATTAAATATAACTACATTTTAGAAGTGTTAGATCAATAACTAGTAATAAAATTTTAACAAAAACCACAATACTTGTATCTCCGATTAGAAAGACATAACAAAGAGCAAAAAACTGTGTCTCGAACGAAAAAACACGCGCCATAACACGCCATAACGCGTCAAGGCGTGCCATATCACGCCTTGCCACGCGCCACACCTAACGACAACGTTATGAGGCTTTTCGTAACTGCGGAGCCACGCCTCACGCCATGGCGCGCCTTTTAGAACACCGGGTAGAATACATAATTTCCAGCAACATATATGATTTAGAATGCATACCACAAGGTTCAAAGAGTAAATTAATTTGTGTTGATGAAAAGTAAAAAGGCACAAACAACCTAGAATTGTATTCCATAACCGAAAAAAAATATATGTCAGACCCAATAAAGTATAGAAACGTGGTTTTTATATAAGATTTGAAAACATTATTTCGTAAGAAAGAAGAACATCCACATAAGAGAAATTGAAACTCATCAACTTGAACACATGAATAAAGAATGTTACTTACATTATAAAGCCTTGATACAAGAGCTGGAACCATACGAACTTACATCTTTTTCTATGCTTCCTTCTAACTGAAAGTGACTCATTAAGCAAGAAAGAACCAATTTTGGAATAAGTAACTGAAGTTCACTGAGACATATTAACAAATAGTTGGTATGCAAATCAGAATATTTTCAATTACACCAACAGGGATGCCATTGTTTATGATATTCTTCTATATCTTCGAACCTAAAATCAAGAACTGGGAATTTAGAGAAAAATCGAACCATATAAAAATCTCAGCTGATTGGAATCGAGAATTGACAATTTATGGGGCTATCCTTGTCACTCTACTTTCTTTCAAATACCCACAATAAACATGATACCTGAATAAAGAAGATAACATGATACCTGAGATGCCATTTACGGTTCGTGGAGGGAAAACGAAACAGAAGAGTTGTTGCAAAAAAGGAGCGATCCTCTCTTCTCGCTGGTTATCTTCTAGAACTCCGACAGGTAGAAGACAGAATAAGAAACAAGGACATACTAGACTTACCAAACGAGTAATCTGCCTTAGACCTTCCGGCCTTTCTTCTCTACGGTTGTCTTCTAGAACTCCGACAGGTAGCTCCGACGAGTTTCCCGATCTCGCCCTGTCTTCTCGCTGGTTGCTAAAGAAGGCCGCAAAAAAGAAATAGATGTGCTAGGGTTGGAACGGAACAATATGCACGCCTATAAACGAGAACACAAATGAGTAGGTCAAATATATTACTTTATTTCCTTAATTGCAAGATTTAAATTAAATGATTTCCTTAATTAAAGTACAAAATGTCCAAAATACCCTTTAATTATTTATTTAATGATTTATTATTTCTTGAATTCTCATTGGTGTATTTAGGCACACAATATTTGCTAAAAACATTTGAACCTATATATATATATATATATATATATATATATATATATATATATATATATACCAAATACTAAATACACGTTTTACATACTACTAATTTCATACTTGACAATAAAAACCTAAATCAAGGAAAAATCATATACAAAAAAACATATGAACAATTTTTGGATCAATTCACTACCAAATACACATATATATACTTTGATCACGAAAAAACAAAATCAAACAAAAATCATACATAAAAAACTACAAAATCGTACAAAAAAAAACTATAAAATCATGGGTGTAAACTAAACACAAACACATATTGACATTATACCCTACCAAATACAAACACATGCATAAACAATTAATTTTGGCCGGAAAAATGAAGTTGTCATACGAGAAATGAAAAATCTGATTGTGTTGCGATGGTGGTGGTTGCCGTAAAACAGGGCACTCTGGCGATGGTTGTGATTGTATGTCGCCGGAAACATCAACATTGATGAAATTAGATTCGAAATTAGGGCCAAAAGAGAACGAAAAAGAGAAAGGAAAGATTTCGAGTACCTTAACGTTGCCGGAGATGTCCAGAAAATATTGGTTTTTCCAAGTGATGTTTTTACAATGATGTGAGTGGGAGTGGAGGGAAGTGGTGCCGCGGGTGATCTGGGAATAAGACGAGAACAAAGGGGAAGACACCTTTTGCGGCGACCCCTTTTGGGGAGACTTTAGGGAAATAGCGGGGACATGGTAGAGGGAAAAACACACACCTTTTTTACCAGGTTGTATGTCGTTAGATCTGGGAAAAACATAGGGTCACGATTTCTTCTGGTGTGGTCACACGGATCGACACTACTAGCAACAACATGTTGTCGAAATTGCGTCGTCTCTACTGCTTAAAAGCGAAGTGAAACCCTAACTGACGTATCATTTAAGAAAGAACGGTGACTATGCAATTTTGTGTGGGACTCTGGGATCGCATATGGATGAGTTTTAGCAACATCACTATTAGCAACGACAAACACTTTTAGTGCCGACAAAAAGTGCATTTATATGGTGTCGTCGCGGAAAGCGTCTGTCATCGCTAAAATTCTTATTTCTTGTTGGTGGCATGTGAAGTCCACCAAGCAAATTACACCCTTTATTTGCAAATAAAACATAATATAATGGTAAAAATGGGTATCGATCCTTGGGGAAGTGGTTGTATTCAGTCACCAATGCAATCCAATAGAACTAGTGTAATAAAACTAACTAACTACAATTAAACTAAAATGGAGGATTTTGTGATTGCTTGAAAACTAAAAGACTTGAATAACTAAAAAGCTTGCAATTAAGCAAGATGGTGAGATGCTCAAATATTGGAGAGAATTGGTCAACTAAGGCAATTCAATACAATGAACATTTGTGTGTTTATTATTAGAATCCAATATGAAGCTTATCATTCATCCGAAATTGGTTATAAAAATCATGAAACATGATATGCCAAGATTCCTCATAGGTAGTGTGGAGGTTGGGGAAGCCCACAACACACCTTCTTAATCCAAAGCAGGGATTCAATTGAACCAACTGAACCCAAGAAAGTTGATTAGCCCTAAAAATGAAGGAATCCCCAACTCCTAAAGGATGTCAATGCTTACACATCAATAAAGGAGTTATGATCCATAAGCTAGAGATGATTTCTACCATAATAAATCCCTTGTTCCAAGTAAATTAAATGATTCAATGCTAAACCAAATAAATAAACCAACAATTGCTCCTTCAAGTACCAAGCTCATGATCAAAGTGTTAAACAAGCATAAGAGATATGAACTAGAATCATAAACATAAGATAAATGAAAATCAAGCATGAATCCTTCAAAACCCACAAATATCCAAAGGTTTTAGCCAAAGTTAACCAAAATAAAGAAACTACCCACTCATGGCGACAAGATAACAATCACAAAAGTGTTTTTGCGTCAAGAAACTAACAATAACTTAGAAAGATGAGAAGAATGTCTACAAGCTCTACAAAATCGCCTCCATAGTGATCTAATGGTGGAAAATCAAAGTATGGCTGCCAAACCTAACCCCCAAGGTAAAATGGTAAGCCAAATGACCAAAATGCCCCAAAGTGTATAGTTGCATGGGTACCCTCGCAGATTTACATGACTGAGACTGCACCCTCGCAAATGATGATGGAATGCTATTGGCTCTTTTTCTCCACTACACCACCCCACTACTCAAGATTCCCTAGGTCTCCTCCACACCTCACATGATTCAAAATTAGCCAATCATCTTCAAGTTTCAAATGCGGATAGTCTAAGCCCAAAATAAGAATCCAAGACCCGTCTTCATAAACCCACTTCATCCAAGTCTTCAACTTTTTAAGCCCAAATCTCTTTTGATGGATTCGTAAAGCCCAATGATGCCTCTAAAGCCCACAAAGCCTGTCTCCAAGCTAATCCACAACCGTAATGAGCTCCAAAACCCTGTAAAATACCTCATGAAATATAGAAAGTACCCGACACGGTCCATGATAAAGAAAATAAAGAATATACAATGCAATTCTAATAAAAGGGCTAAAAAATCTAAAATAATAATAAAGGAAATAAAATAAACTATCACTTGTTGTGGAAAAATCATTAAATGAACTAACGAGATGGATATGATGAGTTATAACATTGTTGATCGTATATCTTCCTGAAGTTGTATGTTTGTTTTTGAAAAGTTATGTTATTATTCAATAAAGTGTTCTTTAATTAGTATATCTAGTGTTGACATAATTAAATAAGGGGGATTGTTGAGATATTATATATTTAATGAATCAAAAGTTGTCATTCCCAATTACTGATGGCTATCCGTGTGTGTTCATATTTATTTCCTTTAGTTGATTATAGAAGTTTTGGAAGTTAAAAGAATTTTAGTGTTGATCGATATATCCTTATTTTGATAAAGATTTTTTAAAGATAGAGTTTCCATAAAATAGAAGACTCACTTTATTTAAGAGATTGAGTTTCTAGTTTTGATAAGGATTTTTTAATGATAGAGTTTCCATATGACATAAGACTCACTTTACGCAAGGAATTGAGTTTTGATAAGGATTTTTTAAAGATTGAGTTTCCATATAACATAAGACTCACTTTATGTAAGGGATTGGATTTCCATTTTTATCTAACTTGTATGTTAAGCTAGAGTTCTAGGTCTTTTGTTATCTCTAAATATTATTAAAAGAGAATATTTAATTCTAACTTGAAGAAATCAGGGTCATTTATTGCATTTTAATCCTATATTTTCCACCATTGGATTATTTGCTGACATCATCTTTGTCAACCCTTTTATTTTTTTCCACAAATTTTATAAAACATATATTACGTTTTAAATTAGGAAGTCTATTAATCACAATTAAATATCACCAAAAATAAAATTAATTAAATTAGTTATTCTAAGAATAACAACTAAATCTCACCATAAATAAAATGAATTAAATTAGGAATTTTATTAATAACAGTTAGGGTAAATTACACGGATGGTCCCTGTGGTTTAGGGTAATCTGCGTGTTTGATCCTTAAGAGCTTTTTTTTTAACTCGGACCGTGCCTAATTTATATTTTTGTTGCATGCTTGGTCCTGTTCGTTCTTAAAAGACTGATTTGCCCTTACTGGTTTCTTTTACCCTTTTTAAGTTATTAGTTAATTAACAATATATATTAATTAAATATGGAAAATGTATTAATTAAATATATATTTGTTTGATTCAAGAACCCACACCACCGTACCCTCCCCCCTCCCCTGCCTCCTTGTGTTTAGTCGTTGGAAAATCTGACTCCGCTCGCCGGAAAAATCCGACCTCCACCATAAAATGCCGGACTCCATCGGAAAACACTAGGTTCCACCAGAAATCCAAACCAAAAATCACTACCAATACCATAGAAATCACCCAAAATTCTGCACAAAATAACTACCGTTCAACAACAAATGTGAAAAATACGTCTAAAACCAAACACGTAACTCAAATTTAACACCAAAATAAAATCTCAAAATCAAATCTAAAACCAAAATGGAACAGAAGAACTTGGATCTGTGAATTTTTTTTGTTCACCGTCTCTAGATTCTAGGGTGAAAGAATAGAGAAATCGAGTGTGATTAAGGGAATATTGGAATCGGTATTAGAACCCATGGATTTTCCATTGCCAGTGGAGGGGATTTAATCATCGGAAATCAAACTGATTTCTACAATACATTATTACATGAACCCAAAATTAAACTTAAAACAAAATCATGAAGCATAAAGTGTAACCCGGTTGCGAATGGGGTGATGAAACAACGTCGTTGGTGCTTTACGAGATGCAGTCGTCGACGATAATACTATATGGAACGAAGACAACAAGATTATGGAAGTGGGGGACAAAGGCAGTAATGTCTCACGTCCGAAAAACGCGACCACCCCATGATCGGTATACATCCGACGATCACCAAAAGAAATTGATTTCTGAAGTTCAACCGTCGGCGGCTGGTTGCCGGAATTGGAGAGGAAGAAGAGACGGTGACGGTGCAAGTTTGGGGAAAAAGATTCGTGTTTCTCATGAAAATGAAGGAGCGGTATTATGTGTGTGTGGGTGGGTGGGGGGGGGGATGGTTGAATCAAACAAATATATATTTAATTAATACATTTTTGATATTTAATTAATATATATTCTTAATTAACTGATAATTTAAAAAAGATAAAAGAAACCAGTAAGGGCAAATCAGTCTTTTTAGAATGGACAGGGACCAAGCGTGCAACAAAAATATAAACTAGGGACGAATTGAGTTAAAAAAAGTTCTTAGGGTCCAAACATGCAGATTACCCTAAACCACAGGGACCATCTGTGTAATTTACCCTAACAGTTAAATCTCACCAAAAATAAAATGAATTAAATTAGGAATTCTATTAATGACAATTAAATCTCACCAAAAATAAAATGAAAAAATGCCCCGTCCCATCACTCATTACTAGTACCCCTACCCTCTCTCCCTTTTTACTTTACATAATTTATGTAACCTAAGTTTTGTAGAGGGGAAGAAAATGGGGAAAGAAAAAATAGAATATATGTCGGCTTTGATCTGTGTAGACTAGTCTTGTGTTCGATCATCATTAAAGGAGGAATGATATAGATATAAATTTCTTTGGATTCTAATTTAGTTTGGTCGTATTTTAGATCGATTTTGGGTACATTTTAGATTATGTTTCTTTTATTCTGTTTCAACTATGAAGTTCCAATCTATAAAACCTTTCGGTTTAAGTTTAAGTCCATAATGGTTACATTTTCTGAATTTGCTTCGATTTTTGTTCTTATGATCTGTATTGTTGATTTTGATTTTTTAAGTTATAGATATCCGGAGAGCAAAATGATGCACACAGCAGCACCGCTACCTCTCATCCATTGTTTCAATTTGGAAGATATGTCCACTAGGTAATGAATTTGGATATGTCGATTTTGTTTTTTATTTTTACATTTTTGTATATTCATTTAGTTAATGATTTTTTTGTGGCTTACCAGGTCGTGAATGGAAGATATATTCAGGTCAATATCTATAATGTTTTACCCATTTGATCCCTTCCTGGATTTGGAGATGGAATTTAAACTCTTATACCATTGAGTGATCCACATATTCTACAACTCAGGAAAACTCAGTAGTGATATGTGTTTTGATTTATTGTAAAAACATCTTTAAAAATACAAAGTGGGCTCTTAGAAATAAGTTATTACTTATCCTTTTTTAATATTATAAAAAAATATCTCTAGACTCAATAGCAAAGAAAAGACAAAGTTTTAGTATACCATGTACACAGATTACATCGATAAATCTTATTGGAAAATGTTGTCTGGCCATGATTAATTTTGGTTAATTAGCAGGTTTTTTTGTTTTTGGTTAACTTGTGTTGTCTGGGCATGCCGAGAAGCATAGTAAGAACCTTGCTCAATCTTATTCTTTCATTTAACTGGTTTGAATCTTCTTATTGAGTTTACTTTCTCAATGATAAATGGGTACACCCTACACTCTTGAAAATAGGGTTGGTAACATTATGAGTATCAAGGTTTTCTCAGCAATAAGAGAAGATATTAGTATAAAAGTTGCAATATAAACTATTTTTAATTATATAATAATAACTAAACAAAAATATGTGAAAGATTATCTTTATAATTTAAATTGCAATATATAACATAAAAATCGTATGAAATTTTCATTGTTCCATTCCATGCCTCACAAATATGTTTCTGGAATGGTATTACTTATTATATTATCTTGCTTTTACGATTACCTATCCATTCAATTTCTTTGTTATTCCATTCTTTACAACCTCACATATCTCAAAAAAGTAATTCAGAAATCCGTCATACAATAGAAAATGTTTTATAAACTCCTATAAGGGAAGAAGAAAGATAAGACTAAATGAGTGTATGGTGTTAATCTAATTATGATGTTCTTTAGTCTCTATTTGCATGTTTCTAGCTTGTTTGTAGTATTGTCTATAAAATATTGTTGTTATATTTGAAAGTTCATTTTACCATTTTCATCTTTTTGTGTGTATATTTTAATCTATTAGGTTTTTTTAAAGTATTTGAAGGACCGTTTTTGCTTGGGAGTGGGGTGAAGTCAAGGGCCCTAAAACTAGAGGGTAGTTGTATTTAGAGCCACTTAAATATTGAAAATTTTTGTTGGCATTAATTTCAATAATCATATGTACCCTAGAAGAGATGTCATAACCATAGTTTATTTTATATAATTTTTTTTTGTATATTTATTAAATGTTGTACATGTGATGTCTATAAGGTTTTGACATTTTTTTGTTCGCAAGTTATTACGCTATCTAACATCCCAATAATCTATAATATTTGTATAAGATGGTGACAATTATTATTTTTTATTGCAACTTCTCTTCATATTGATTATCCTTTGTGGTTTGAGTTTTGGAATGCTACCATTGAGAAGATTCCATATTGTAGGGCGTTGGAATTAATTACAGAATGAGGCATGATTTATATGCCTTTTTGGGTATTGGTGGAAATGTTTAATTCTTGCTCATATAGATCGATAAGTAATTTACAATATGCTCTTTTAACCTTATATTAAGACCTTTTTGTGGAAAAAACTGCTTTTAGTATTGAACTTTGAAAAAAAAGTTCATATATAGCATCGTACTCTTAAAAAATGACTTTTTTTGACTTATTTTTAGTTGATATGGAAAATTACATTGTTTGTATACTGAAGATCATTTAAAGGTCTGTCTTCTGGAAAACAAAATATTCATTAATAGCATTAAACTTTGCAAAAAAGTTCATTAATGGGATCATAGTTTCAGAAAAGGACTTTTTCGTATTCTTTTTTGGCTAATCTAGAAATTTTTTATTTTTATGTACATTAGAGCTCATTAATAGGATTTTTTTTGAAAACATTTTGTTAATGGAAAGTAAATATTCATTTTCTTTCGCATATAGACCATTTATGTAAAAAAACATTTCAAATATGGACCATTTATGTATTTTTGTTCACAAGTGAACCATTTATGTAATATCTAAATTTAAATGTTAATTAGTAGGTCATTAATATGACAATTTTCTAGGGAAAATTTGTTTTTAGTATTGAAATTTGCAAAAAAAAAGTTTATTAACGGCATTGTACTTAAAAAAAATATTGTTTTGAAATATTTTTAGATGATATTGAAACGTTTCATGTTTTCCAAACATTGAAACTCATTTGTAGGACAGTGTTCTTGAAGCGAATTGCATTAATAGCGTTGAAGTTTGCAAAAAAAAATTCATTAATAACATTGTAATTTTAAAGAATATTTTTTTTTTGGAATTCTTTAACTGCAGGTAGATTCCTTAAATGCCTACCTTGATGAACATATGTGGAGAAATCTTTTTGGAAAAGGATAAAATCCTGATATGACAACCCAAACAAGAAAAAGAAAAACCCAGTTTTGACTAACCCAATTTATTCAAAATCTTTATTCATTTTAGTAGCTTAAACACAATTTAGATGCTCTCAAAATAACATATGAATATGAAATAACTTTGAAATGTAATAAAGCTAAAATGTTATTTGCCATGTTTTGTACTTTCTAATGATCATTACTAGGAAACATTTGAAGGATTTTTTTACCAGAAAGAATGTGATCAATATACAAAACAATGTTGCATATTCATAACCTAATGTTCTTATGTTACTGTAATAATGTCTTCTTGTAATAGTTGATTGGCTCTACCCAACTATCCCATGCATGTTAATGGGATTTATGTTGTTCTAAATGTGCTAAAAATGCTTCACTTAGGTGTTACTCAGCACAATGTCTGCGGACTATCCACATTGATTTCATGATTAAGAAGAACACATCACATCCACCTCGGACCATCAACCATATTAGTGACCCCCACTGAGATTAGCAATGTAATTTGAGTAATCATCCAAAACAGACAACGAACTTTGAACTATAATAAATCTAAAACCAATTCCTAAATTGTAAATCAAACTTCCAACATTAAACCTTGAACATTTTCAATTAATGTTATCGAGTTGATATGCATTTGATTATTTAGGTATATCGTAAATTGTTTAGCTTCCCCTGTTGAATTATGGCGTGAATGTACAGTTTTACGTTTTAACCGTAAACATGAGGCTTTAGTTTGGTTGTCTAACTAATGATTTGGATGAGACAAAATCATTTGATGAGTGGATTCTTAAAATTAGTGAAGTTAATACTGGTGGCCCTAATGATGGTGAGGTTGAAGTTGAATTTCCAGAAGACGTTGTTGTTCGCTCTATAGGTGACCATATTCATTCAATTGTATCCACCCTTTATCCATCATTTGAAAACCATCTTGATGATCCATCATATTTTCAAGATAAAGCTATTTTGGTACAACAAATGAAGAATTCGATGCTACCAATGACTACATTTTAGGATTGATGAAAGATGAAGATAAAACATATATGAGTTTAAAATCTTTATGTGAGATAGAGTTACCAGATTTTTTAGAGGAATCAGTCTACTCTTCAGTTGTGTTGAATCGTTTTAAGCTGTCTACAATTTCCAACCATAAACCTACACAAAATGTAACATCGAAATTTTCAAAACAAAATTTTCATTTAAAATCGCTTATCTCTTTATCACTTTTCATAAAAATCCCGTTCTTTTGTTTAAGTTACAATACATGACTATTTTGTTCATTCAATTAATAAACCAGGATCCTCAAAACAAACGCTTCCTCTGGTGTGTACAATCGAGCCGGTGCCATCCTGTGATCCTGAGAAAACCTGAAACACATAACACAAACACTGTAAGCACGGAGCTTAGTGAGTTTCCCTAAAATACCACTCTATTAGCCACTTGGGGCTATAATCTCTGTTGACCCTCTGTTCCGTGTGTCTTAGTGGGACCCTCCAGTCCCAACTCTCTGTGGGCCCTTTGGCCCTGACTCTATGGACCCAAAGGCCCTAACTCTGATAACTCTGAATCATGCATATCACATATCACAATAAATCTCAACACATAAATAGCATACAAATACACTGGCACGTAATTCTAAAAATACCACATATAGCACATATTAGCCACTCGAGGCTATAACTCTGTGGGCCCTTGGGCCCTGACTCTGCGGACCCTCTGGTCCTAGCTCTGTGGACCTTCCGGTCCTAACTCTGATATACACACAACATAAATCACATAGAAATAATGCAGTACCACACTTCACATATATAACATAAAATATCTCTAACACATAACTCTGTTACCACTCTAGGTAAAGTATAGTGAGAAGACTCACCTCCGGTAGCTCGGTAAATCTCTAATTCGGTAAAACTCTGGTGTATCCTCTACCTAATCACATGAAATAAGTACCTTATTTAATATAATTCTAAAAGGCTAGACTGTGTCCTCTTATGACACTCTCAGAAGGGTAAAAGACCATTTTACCCCTCTTACAACTCAAAAGGCCCCACAATAGACCATACCCTAAAAGTCAACCAAAAGTCAACTTTCCGGGTTACGCTGCGCGTACTAGATATGTACGCTGAGCGTACCTGGCTGCCTCTCAGAATCGGGGAATGCCACCCAGTACGCGGCGCGTACTGGGATTACGCCCGACATACTTCCCTGCTTCATCCCTTTAGCTCTTGAGGTCTTAAACAGTTAAGAACCACGTCCAACTTCTAGATCTGACCACTTCTAAGCCTCTTAATCCATAAAGTTGATGACTTTAAGCCTTTGCATGGCTAAATAAGCCACCAACTCCCATAATATTCCGTTCTCTAACTCTAGAAGGCTTATTACTCAAGCATGACCTCATACCAACAACCAAGATGGAAACTTTATGGATCTAAACCACTAATACCACTGAAAAGGGACAGATCTTGGACCATGGAGCACCTTACACTCATAAAGTCTCCACCTTTGGGGTTTTTAGCCATAGAAATGACACATGCAACAATAAACCAAAAAGGATAGGAAAGTTTTGAACTTTATACCTCTAAGTGTAGCCCCTTTCTCTGTAGATCTCAGATCCAATCTTGGACTTCAAGCTTTAGCCTCCAAAAGCTCCTTTCCTTCTTTTTCACTAAGCCACCAATGCTCAATTAGCTCCAACAACACTCACACACACCAAGAACAATGGGAGGTTCTCTCTTAGGGTTCCACTCACTGATATGGAGGCTGAGAAATGAGCCTTAGAACCCTTTAAATAGTGCACAAGCCAGATTAGGGTTTTGCACCTGGGCCGGTTACGCCCGACGTAACTCTGGGTACGCCCAGCGTACCTTGGCGACTTCGCGTCCAAATTAAGCGCATGAGTACGCCCAGCGTACTCATTTGCCACATTTTCCAATAAAGGGCTAAACTTGACCACAAGAGAAAAGAAGGGTGTTTGAATAGCTGCACCTGAACCTTGGGATGTTACAATTCTCCCCCACTAGAACCAGACTTCGCCCACGAAGTCTCATACTGAAAACAACTCCAGATGTTGCTCCTGAATTTCTGACTCTGTCTCCAAAGTCAGCTCGGACCCCCTCCAATGTGGCCACTGAACCAGAACCAAGAGCACCTCCTTGTTCCTCAGAACCTTGATCCTTCGATCCATAATCGCGATTGGCCTTTCGGTATAATTCAGACTCGCATCCACCTGAATATCCTCCAGTGGCACCACTGCTGACTCGTCGGCTACACACTTTCTCAGATGGGACACATGGAAGGTGTCGTGAATCTGGCGCAACTCTGCAGGCAGCTCCAAACGATACTCTACCCTGCCCACCCTCGCGATCACTCTAAACGGACCAATATACTGGGGCCCTAGCTTGCCTCTCTTCCTGAACCGGATCACTCCTTTCCAAGGAGATACTTTCAAGAGCACAAAATCTCCGACCTGAAACTCAAGTTTGGAACGACGCCTATCCGCATAACTCCTCTGGCGACTCTGAGTGGTCAACAACCTCTGTCTGACCTACTGTATATGCTCTGTCGTTTGAAGCACTATCTCTGTACTACCCATCACACGTTTCCCTACCTCTTCCCAGCAAATGGGAGTCCGACACCTCCTCCCATACAACAACTCAAAAGGTGGCATATCGATGCTCGAATGATGGCTGTTGATATGGAAAAACTCAACCAAGGGTAAATACGTGTCATAACTCCATCCGAAATCTAATACACATACCCGAGCACATCTTCGGGCGTCAGAATCGTTCGCTCACTCTGGAGTATCCTCAGACATCACCATGATAAGCTCTAGTTCCTTTCTCATATCCTTCTTCGATACTGAGCTCCAGTTCAGCTTTTGACTCCACAGCTGAGCCTCCAAAGGTCACCCATATCATGATCCAAAATATCTCACTAACTTCCTCCCCGTGACACACTATCCCAGCCTAGTGACACACAAGTCACGAAATTCTCTTTTCCTTATTCGAAAAATACAATCCAACCGAGGATTGACTTAACTCTGACCTTTGGTGTCTGCTGCGCATATCCCTTGCGCATCTCGCCGAATCTCCCGACAGAGACGGAGACCCTAGTCTCGCCCCCGTGGTTCAACCACCAGGCTCCAAAACTCAATACTAGGGCTACTCAAGCCCAAAACTCTCCCACATCATACACTGATCGGAGAACACCCATCATCACACTCTCTTGCCGTCTAGTGAGTACTATGGCTCCCCGCAACATCATGATGACCTCTCAATGACTAGTGAGTACTACGGCTCCCCGCAGTATCACAACACCCTCTGACTAGTGAGTACTACGGCTCCCCGCAGTATCACAACACCCTCTTACTAGTGAGTACTACGGCTCCCCGCAATATCACAACACCACACTACATCCACTAACTCATGCTCCGCAGACTATCATAGGTAGCTACCCATACTCGACCCGAATATGCATCACAGACTCTGGCGGCAATCGACATAACAAAATACCTACCTTTACGGAGATCTACTTTCTTAAATAATCCCTTTTGATGCCAATACTCGAAGGGCTCCCACTAGAACCGTGGATACATGATGCATCACTAGTCGTCTCAAACTCAAGATTGTAAGTAACTCCAAAATTGGGACATTATACCCGGGTACCACGGAACACCATTACAGAACATCACAATGTCCTGCCTCAACCACTGATCTCCTACCCCCAGCACTATACAAATACAACAATACATTTCCTCTGATCCCCATAAATAATTCTCCATTTTTCCCAATGCGCAACTTCAGTGTATCCAAACACTCAATTGGAATACAAAGAAAGCGCTAATGCTTCAGAACACGCTGACGATCCTCCGAAACCCTTTTCCTTTCCTTGATCACCAATGACCCTAATCCCATGAATTCGAACCGCAGGTTTCTGTGTCCAACCCCTAACCGCTCTTGCACAAATCTTTGGTTCCCTCAAAAATACCCGGTTCTCCCCCATTTATGGTTCGAACCATCACCAATTGACGCATCAACACTCTACCCCACAGACGGTTTCCTCCAGAAACATCGCACCTACGCTTGGAAGGTGCCACACAACGCCCAATGATCTCCCCATGCAGAGATCAAGAAATCTCAAATACCCTAAATCTCCGAAGAAATCCTCAGGAACTTCTCATCCCAACAGCCTCTATCCATTCGAAGTCTCATACCCTCCCAATACTGAACATCCCAACTGTCCAGTACTATCACTGACTCTTAGACTGAAACAATAAATCATCATACTCCTTATCTTCGACTTCTCAACCCCCGTTCCAACACGTGAATCATCACGAGAATAAGGACTCCACTTCCATGCTCAATACCCATCATAGACGGAAGAGCTACCACTTTGATATACTCGACTGGATTACCCGCTGATACTGCTACCACACGCTCTACTATACTCAATGTAATGTGATCCTTGACCATCTCAGTCCCCACTGACTACCTGCTCGTGGTAGATTATTTCCTCGTGGCAGACACGCTGCCTGATACTCTGGTGGAAAACATCGACATCAATGTTAACCCGTAGGGTTTACTCCTAAACCCAAAACTGAAATCTCACGCCTCTCCTACTCCCACTGGAAACATAAATAACACCCAACAAGTCACAGAATGTGACATCTCCTCCTTCGGATGATTGTTCACTCAGTCCGCAATCCCTCATAAATTCCTTCTCTACCAATCCCTGAGTCTTGCGACTACATCTGACATCTTACCAAGGTACTCTGAAATGCTCCCAAACTCCCTCTCAAGGGATGCCTCTTCGGACTCAATCATGGCCCTCAGGACTAAAACCCATCGCGTCCAAATTCCACCAATCAATCCTGATCAGATAACCGGAGAATCACAAGCATCATTTGCTAAGAACCATGGTATTCAGCCCCTGACGTCTCTTCTTAATCTGCTACAATGCATGGTACACAAACCATAACATCACTCCCCAATCTGCTCCGATGTATGGTACTCGAACCATAACACCACTCCTCAATCTGCTCCGATGTATGGTACTCGAACCATAACACCACTCTTCAATCTTCTCCGATGTATGGTACTCGAACCATAACATCACTCCTCAATCTGCTCCGATGTATGGTACTCAAACCATAACATCACTCCTCAATCTGCTCCGATGTATGGTACTCGAACCATAACATCACTCCTCAATCTGCTCCGATGTATGGTACTCGAACCATAACATCACTCCTCAATCTGCTCCGATATATGGTACTCAAACCATAACATCACTCCTCAATCTGCTACTTAGAACCTTCAGAATACCCCCTGTATCGAGTATGGGTCCTCTGCTTTCGGTAGTATGGGCCCATACTACCTGCCACATCTACCCATACTTTCCACACGGACCAATCTAGAGCTCCTAAGTAGCTGCTCAACCTTCTCGCTTACTAATTCCACCACGCGTGCTCGCTCCTCAGCGAAATGCTCTACTCCGCCAGCGTACTCATCTGGTTAAGGTCACTCCCTAGGCTCTTCCTTGGTCCTCCCACTTCTCCGCCATCAGCTGCTGAAGAGCTCCTAATGATGCCAGTCATCTACCTCCTGAATATCATCATATTCATTTGGTAGTTGACTCCCATCATCGAGAGTTCCACAAAGCACGAAGCAAGCAACATTCGGGCATCGAAGAATACATAGAACTTACTCTAGGTGGCAACTCCGCTTGCTCTGCTCATTCTCAAAAGTACCACCGAACTCTACAACTCTACCCCTCGCAGGTTCTAACTATTCTTTCGATAAGCACCACAACTCTCATCTAGGCGTCTCTCCTAGATTACTCCTCTACTTAAATCCCCTAAAAGGATTTCAACTGAATATTCTCACTCATACTCAAAAGCACATCACATATAACAACAACTCCTAGGCTAAGGAATCACAAATCAGGCCACTCTAGTCCTAAGATATGAAGTACCTAGCCTGTCTCTAGCATGTATAATATCTCATAAAGTGTATCATAAATATCTCATAACACAAATGTACGGGTATTTTGGGAAATCACCGTTCGGGCTTTGGCTGATTGTACACACTGCTCTTTCTCGCTTTCTCTTTGAACTCTTATTCACTTTTAGGAAATCATTTCTGTGAAAACTTTTCTTGCTCCCTCAGTTTGAGTCCAGATTTACCCGAAGGTGCATCCGAATCCTTCAAACCAAGGCTATGATACCAACTTGTAACACCGAAATTTCTAAACAAAACTTTCATTTAAAATCGCTTATCTCTTTATCACTTTTCATAAAAATCCCGTTCTTTTGTTTAAGTTACAATACACGACTATTTTGTTCATTCAATTAATAAAACAGGATCCTCAAAACAAACGCTTCCTCTGGTGTGTACAATCGAGCCGGTGCCGTCCCGTGATCCTGAGAAAACCTGAAACACATAACACAAACATTGTAAGCACGGAGCTTAGTGAGTTTCCCCAAAATACCACTCTATTAGCCACTCGGGGCTATAATCTCTGTTGACCCTCTGGTCCGTGTGTCTCAGTAGGACCCTCCAGTCCCAACTCTCTGTGGGCCCTCTGGCCTTGACTATATGGACCCAAAGGCCCTAACTCTGATAACTCTGAATCATGCATATCACATATCACAATAAATCTCAACACATAAATAGCATACAAATACACTGGCATGTAATTCTAAAAATACCACATATAACACATATTAGCCACTCGAGGCTATAACTCTGTGGGCCCTTGGGCCTTAACTCTACGGACCCTCTAGTCCTAGCTCTGTGGACCTTCCGGTCCTAGCTCTGATATCCAACAACATAAATCACATAGAAATAATGCAGTGCCACACTTCACATAGATAACATAAAATATCTCTAACACATAACTCTGTTACCACTCTCGGTAAAGTATAGTGAGAAGACTCACCTCCGGTAGCTCGGTAAATCTCTGATTCGGTAAAACTCTGGTCTATCCTCTGCCTAATCACATGAAATAAGTACCTTATTTAATATAACTCTCAAAGGCTAGACTGTGTCCTCTTATGACACTCTCAGAAGGGTAAAAGACCATTTTACCCCTCTCATAACTCAAAAGGCCCCACAATAGACCATACCCTAAAAGTCAACCAAAAGTCAACTTTCCGGGTTACGCTGCACGTACCAGATGTGTACGCTGAGCGTACCCGGCTGCCTCTCAGAATCGGGGAATGCCACCCAGTACGCGACGCGTACTTGGATTACGCCCGGCGTACTCCCCTACTTCATCCCTTTAGCTCTTGAGGTCTTAAACAGTTAAGACCCACGTCTAACTTCTAGATCTGACCACTTCTAAGCCTCTTAATCCATAAAGTTGATGACTTTAAGCCTTTGCATGGCTGAATAAGCCACCAACTCCCATAATATTCCGTTCTCTAACTCTAGAAGGCTTATTACTCAAGCATGACCTCATACCAACAACCAAGATGGAAACTTTATGGATCTAAACCACTAATACCACTGAAAAGGGACAGATCTTGGACCATGGAGCACCTTACACTCATAAAGTCTCCACCTTTGCGTTTTTAGCCCTAGAAATGACACATGCAACAATAAACCAAAAAGGATAGGAAAGTTTTGAACTTTATACCTCTAAGTGTAGCCCCTTTCTCTATAGATCTTAGATCCAAGCTTATACTTCAAGATTTAGCCTCCAAAAGCTCTTTTCCTTCTTTTTCACTAAGCCACCAATGCACAATTAGCTCCAACAACACTCACACACACCAAGAACGATGGGAGGCTCTCTCTTAGGGTTTCACTCACTGATATGGAGGCTAAGAAATGAGCCTTAGCACCCTTTAAATAGTGCACAAGCCAGATTAGGGTTTTGCATATGGGTCGGATATGCCCGACGTAACTCTGGGTACGCCTAACGTACCTTGGCGACTCCGCGTCCAAATTAAGCGCATGAGTACGCCCAGCGTACTCCCGAGTACGCCCAACGTACTCATTTGCCACATTTTCCAATAAAGGGCTAAACTTGACCACAAGAGAAAAGAAGGGGGGTTGAATAGCTGCACCTGAACCTTGGGATGTTACACAAAAAATAGGTGTTCCAGTCATGTTACTTCGTAATATCGAACAAACCGAAGGACTATGCAATGGTACTAGGTTACATATTGTTAGGATTGGAAGACACGTCATTGAAGCTTGAATCATATATGCCAGAATCTTCAACGAGACTACTTATATATCTTTCATGAAGTTAACCCCGTCTAATAAAAGAATCTCATTACGTTTTTAGCGGAGGCAATTCCCCATAGTTGTTTATTTTGTTATGGCCATTAACAAAAGTCAATGACAATAATTATCAAATGTTTGATTATACTTGCGTAGGCCTGTCTTCATTCATTTTTAGTTATATGTTTTTTGTTTCTCGTGTTACAAGTGAAAAAGGATTGAAAGTACTCATATATGACAAGGGTCGTCCAACTAATAAAACAAAAAATTATGTCTACAAAGAGATCCTTTAACGATTATAGATATTCATGTGTTTCATTGTTTTTTTTTTAGACATTTCAATGTTACCAATAATACTAAATCTGTTTCTGTTACTTTATTTTTTTTATAGTGCCAAGTTTTTTATACCTTTATATGTATATTTTTATATGTTCTCCGCGTTTTACGTGGGTTATAATCAAGTATATATATATATATATATATATATATATATATATATATATATATATATATATATATATATATATATATATATATATATATATATATATATATATATATATATATATACTCTGATTATCTTTTGAGTTTTATGAAACTATTCTTATAAATAAAGTATAATTTCAAAATATCTTCATTGGTATCATATTTGATTGTTTGAATTGTCTGTTTAGGACCAACAAACCCCGATTTACAAAAATCATCAAAACCAAGCTTCAACTGGGAAATCTTCAAATAAGTCACACTACTCGTAAACAAGATGCAATTACCATTTGGACCAAGCAAAATGAGAAGTAATTGTAGGTTTGGAAACCATAATTATATATGGACTTTCTTTGACATATAATGTTTGTACCACCTCCATAGAAATGCTAATTTCTACCTATCCGTTACATCGTATTAGTTCCTCACCGAAACTAGACTAATAATGAAACGAACCATTACATTTAACTTGTTTGGTGTTCTGCATACCTGTATGATTTTACGAAGAAGTTTACATGACATTATCATACTTTTGAAAACAAAGTATTTTTAATTTCACTTGAGAACACATACTAAAAAGACTTTTGAAGCTATCTTATACGGTAGCTTTTGAATCCTTTTTTTAGTGGCAAGGAAACCAAATGGAGGTCTCGACTCTATGCAGAATCAATGGAAGTATGTGTTTGTATAAAAGATTATTTAGATACCGTTGAAAGGATATAAAATTACGTTTCGTTTGACGGACCACTTTTACCACATACGAAGGATTATATCGATGTAGAAGAAGTTGGACAAACGATAACACCTCCAATAACTAAAGAAGATGATGGTTACTTTGAAAAGTTATTAGATTGGGATTAAAAAACTTCAATTTCTTGAAGATGACCAATTTCAATATTATAATTACTAGTACTTTAAAGAAGAAAGACATAGTATTTTCATTTTCTAGACTTATGATCATCTCCTTCTAGGATTGTGTTATATATATATATATATATATATATATATATATATATATATATATATATATATATATATATATATATATATATATATATATATATATATATATATATATATATATATATATATATATATATATATATATATATATATATATATATATATATATATATATTATCTTAGAAACCAAATAGAATAAAAATATCTATTTGGTGTTATATTTTAATTTTCAAAAAAAAATTGTTAAGAGTCAAAAAAAAACTATTTTTTTTCATAAAAACCGGATAATCCAAAAGATGCCCGTTTCAGCTTAAAGGATCCGGTGAAATCTGGTTTGTATAAAACCATATCCGCCATAAGGAAAGCTGGACGCTAACCCAAACGGATTTAAAATACCAGTACGTTTTGTGCACCTCTAATTTTAAGTATCGTTTTGCAAAATTTGTAGTTATTACATGTAACACTACAAGACAACTGGTTAATAGTGGCAACAACCACTATTACCGGCAACAAGAGTTTATGCCGTCGGTAATAGTGGTTGTTGCCACTAAAAATATTTGGTAGTGATATGTGTGACTTTTGATCTCATAACCATAACCGTTGATTGGTCCTTACATCCAACGACTGACAATGCATGTCGTTAAGTATCAGTATCGGCGACATTAATAGCGGTGACACTAGTTGCTGCTAATGCTCGAAAATAAGAACCGCGAAAAAGTTCCCTCTAAGGCGTCACCACTAATAACCAATAGTCGTCGCTAATTCTTTCGCGTCGCCGGTAAAAGTTATCGCAAATATACTCCTTTGCAACTTTCTTTCTTCCATTTTATGCTTCCATTCTCTCTCTCTCTCTCTAGATTCCGTCTTCCCTCTTCTGATTACAACGATCTGTGATGCCTTTCCATAACCGGTTTGACTTTGGATTTCCACGGGTTCCATCTCCGTTTACTGGCGATGCCTTTCATCACTGATGACGTATCTTCTCAGGTGACTAAGGTTCAAATCCGACGACTATGGTGCAATTCCTTCCTAATTTCTCTTTCTCTTTCTCTTTCTCTTTTAATGTCGATTTCCACCTTATGGTTGAGTTAATTGCAAAAAAAAACATAAATTTCAATATTTTTTTTAAGTTGTTGCTGTCACTAGATCGATTACACCCCACTGGACCACCTTGTTGATTTTCCGACCACCACAGGTTCCTTTCTTCCTTAATTTCGAGATTATTTGAGAAATTTGTGTATTTGTGTCTATTATGTGAAATTGGCAATATGTGTGTATCATTGGTATATATTTTTGAGTTTGCATGATATATGTATGTGAATGTATATATAATGTGTATTTGTATTTATGAAAAAAATGAATGTGGAATATTGTATGTGTGTATTGTGCATGTATATGTGTATTTGTATGTATGTGTACATAATTTATATTTCTATGTATGAAATGTGGATTTTATGTATGTATGAAATGTGGATTGTATGTAATGTATATATTGGAATGTTATAGTGGAAAAAGAACAAATAAAGTAGGATGCTATTTTGATAATGATATTTAAAGTATATGTGTATTTGTATGTAATGTGGATTGTATGTGAGTATAATGTGTATTTTTTTGTAGGATACTATTATTGAGAATGTTATTATTGGAAGATGCTATTTTTGAAAAAAAAAAAAACAAATAAAGTAGGATGCTATTATTAAGAATGTTAATTTTTGTAAAAAAACAATATGAATTCTAAAAAAAACAAATAAATTAGGATGATGTTATTGAGAACGCTATTTGTTTTAAGAAAACAATGTAGACTGTAAAAACAATGAAAACATAAAGTAAACCATTACAATAAAAACCAACACCATAATATAATTGTTCAAATACTATGCTATAATTGAAAAAAAAAACAATTTTTTTTATAAATAATAAAAATATAAAAAGGTACAATAGTAAGATGCTAAAAGTACAATGTTACAAATAAAGTAGGATGTTATTACTGAGAATGCTAATTTTTGTAAAAAACAATATTGATTCTAAAAAAGCGAATAAAGTAGGATGCTATTATTGAGAATGTTATTTTTTTGTAAAAAAAACAATGTAGATTGTAAAAAAAAATAAAGTAGGATGCTAATTTTTGTAAAAAAAAAAACATTGTGGATTGTAAAAAAAATAGTAAAGTAGGATGCTATGTAATGTGTATTATGATACTGAAGAAGACACTGAAGGATATGAGGAAGATTCTAATTAGAATAGTTCTTATGTAATGCATATTTGTAATATAAATTTTATTTGGATTCCTAGGTTAAATAGAAATATTTATTCCTATGTAATGTGTAATTGTAATAGAAATTGTATTTGTATATCTTATAATTTTTCAGGAAATGATGTCAATATGGTTTTTTGTTGTTGTGTACACCATGTCTGCTGTTATGGGCCGTGGACATGGGGGTGATAAAGCTGAGGACCCACCTTTCCTAGGTGGTAGAGGTGTTGGTCATCATGAGCAGGACTGTAAGTCTTATGATGAATTTTTATTTACTATTTTATTCAGTTATTACAAATTAAATAACGTTTCTGATAATTTTTAATTATATTTGTAGTTGAGCAACGTAGGAAAGTCCGAGGAAAAGGCAAAAATATTAAGCTTGAAAGAGCGCTCTTATGGAATAAGGGCAAACCGATGTACATGGATTATGATAGGGATATTACATATGATCCCGCAAGAGAGCCGAAAGACATGTTTGCACAAGAAGTTGGGAAAATAATGTGGCAAATAGTACTTTTCGATAAATGGACTTGCAAAAAAGTTTCCCTTGCGATAATGGATACAATAAAACAACATTTAGGGGTAAATTAATTATATAAAAATATTTCATATGGTTAATTATGATTGGTTTTTACTTTGTTAACCTCTTTTTTGTAGACAAAGTTTGATTTGGATCGAATGTCCTAGGATCCAGACGCTGCTATGTTGTTGGACAGTTTTGATGCAACTTTGTTAAAAGGTTATTGAGAGCGTAAAGCAGATGCAAAATAATATTTTTTGGAAGTCGGAGGGTATGAGGATATCCTGAGAGCATTAGTAACCCCCCAGATGATATGGATGTTGATAATTGGAGGAAAACAGTTGAGTATTTCCAAATGGACGAACAAACAGCTACTTCAGAAAGGAACAAAAAGTCCGTCAAATGTAAACGATCGTGAATCATGGGGGTTCGAACTCGTATAGCAGTACTTGCTATAAGAAGGTAACGTACGATACGTGTAATTATTTATTTAAAATATAATCTAATTTTTTATGTTAAACAAAACCTTAAGAGAGTGGAAACGTTTCTTAAGGCTCATACCGATAGGAATGGTGTATTTGTTTGTGTCGATGCGGAACAACAATACGTATACTTAATTATAATTTTATCATATAATTAAGTGTTTATTTATACTTAAATGTTAATCACTTTTGCGAAATACAAAATTGGTTAGTGGAAGAGCTCTTAGAACAAACGCAAGGGCCAGAATGTGAAAGAGAGTTAACACCCACTCAAGAAAGAGCTACTTTCGAGAAAGTATTAGGAGAACGACGTGGCCATATTAGAGGGATCGGTCGAAAACCTTTTGCTATCCCGCCGATTTTACAGCCATCGAAACCACCACCAGGGGCGGAACACTACCATTTGAACTGAGGGGGCTGAAACTTGAACTTATAAATAAAATTATATAGACAAAAGTAACCTACAATTATTATTATTTTCATATTTATATAGAGTACATTTTTACAAACATTTTATTAATAATAGATCTTTAGAAATCTAAGTATTCTACTAGAGATATGAAATATAGCAACAAACAAATAAACAATAAAACTTTATAACTTCAAAATTAATATAATTCTATCTAGTAAAAACTAATCGATTAAACCTTTAAAATATGATTTATTTTTTAAACTTAAACAGAAATATAAAGCTAGTGTAGAAAATTTGGTCTATTAACTTGAATTCAATAATCAACAAGTATGAATATTTTGTAAAGTATTTTAATTTGTAATATATCTCAATCACATAAAAAATTACTTTTAATGGTACTTCAACATAGAGACTATAACCCTACCCATACACAGCTACATTACTAGTTTCTATGTTTTACTGAGACTTATCATCATTATTATGAAGCTATTCATATAGTATACAAATAAGATTACCAAATGGGTTTGAGACCGTGAGTAAAGAAGAAAAAAGAGATACAAAGGATGTGAGTGTGTACCTTGATTCCAGCAAAGAGGAGAGCACGAACAATAAAGGCATAAGTGTTGCCGATAGTACGCTCTAGTGACTCAACTGATAAAGAGAGCAAGAAGCCGTTGGAAAGGAGACGAGGCAAGGAAAGAGCACAAAGCCCGGTAAGTTGCATGGTGGAAGATATTTGCTTTCAAATCCGGGAATATCTTGCCGGAATCTTCTTGTTTTAGTCGGATTAAAAGTGAGTTGCACATGGTGGCGATGATAACATTTAGGGCTTTATATTGTTTTGAAGATTTGAGTTGATAACATTTAGTATACTTTGATTTTTTTTTCTTTAGTTTAAAAATAGCAATGTACTTTGACATCATAAAATGTATGTTGATTTGGTAATTTTGGTTTGTGGTGATTGTTTGCCAAAATCTTTGGTAATTGGGTTTTTGTCCCAAATGCAAGAAATAACAATGTACTTTGGTTTTCTGTCTTAGTTTAATAATAGCAATGTACTTTGGTATCGATAAATGCATGTTGATTTAGTAATTATGTTTTTGTCCCAAGTGCAAAAAATAGCAACGTAGTTTTGGTATATCATGTATTTAAGTACAAGAAATAGTAATGTACTTTGGTACTTTTTGTTTATGTTTGATAATTTAACTTATAAGTTTATATATGTTGTTATTTATTATCTAGTTGGAAAATCTTCGGGTAATGTTCAACGACCCGATATGTAGGGAGGAGCTTTATGCGTTTTTTCAATCGAGGAAAGATCAATGAGGAAACGATTGGAACGGAGATGATGGTTCGTCGGATAATTAATTTGTGTTTTGTATGTTACACTTGTCGTGACACTTTGCTACTCGTTAGAATTGTAAAACTTTGGTTTTTTATTTTGGTATGAAAATTAATTATTAAAGTATTTGGTATCTAATCGGATGTTATTATGTAAATTTTTTTTTTCTGCATTTAGTGTCATTATGTATCGGTTTTTTGCACAAAAAATCGTTGATTAAAAAAATTAAAAAATGAAAAATGTTATTACGATGATAGGAGGTATTACCGGCGACAAGAAGTATTAATGACGACAATTGTCTTTACCAGCGACATTTTGATCAATAACGTTAGAGCAGTAGCGACAACTTTTTACCGGCGACGTGTCGTCGCTATTACCTTTACCGACGAGTTTTTTACTCTTTAGCGGTGACTTTTGTGGCCGCTAATTACCTTTTTTCTTGCAGTGATAATAGTTGTAAAGATATTATTAATTTGGTCATTTTAATTAAAATACATGCCCAAAATGTTTTTGCTTTTGTCAACAAAAAGTGGATAATATAGTCATCTGTGTCAATCATGCATTACAATTTACAACAAACTTGACAATTTATATTAACTGAAGTAAATTTAAAGTTATATCATATACATATAGATTTTACGTTCCGTCATCACACTTGCTTGGAGAACAATAAGCCAAAAGCTCATCGTCTTGTTGAAAGATGGCCATCACTTCTTCTTCCAAATTGGCCCATACTTCAATTCCATTCCCTTCTTTAGTATCCATCATCATGATTACGTTCTTGAATGGTGTATTTGTAACACTAATCCACCTTGGCTTTCCCCATCCAAAATCAATCTCATACAATGGGAATCCACACCAACTACTAAATGTAAAAACTTCAGTTTCATCCCTTCCCAACACATCCCTAATCTTTTTAGAGTAATTCAAGATTGCCGATATTCCATCTTTGGAATCTTGAACTTGTTTCATGTTAACATCACAGAATTCTTTAAACTCATGTCTCAGTTGACCAGCCAACCCCCGTAACTCAATCTCACCGCGGTCATGAAAGCTTTTCTCGGCCAAAAACGACCCAACAAAGTTGCCAAAAGAGGTCTCCGGCAATGGTGGGTTGAGGCGTCCTCGCATGTTCACAAGCGTCATTGCCATTGATGATGTAATCTCAGGTTTCTTAACTGCGTTCATAGCACATTTCTAGATGAGGGTTGTGACAGCTTGAACACGTGAAGAAGATGATGTTTGGGCTTTGAGTAATGATATGCTTGAAGCATTGAACACAAACCTCTTTCTAACGAGCATTTCCTTCATTGGAATCTGGATTCCGGTAATGTTCAAGAAACCAATCCGTGGGAATAGAGATGAGATACTGAACTCGGGAACCAAAACTGGGTTATCGCTCAATGAAAGGTTTGCCCATTCGCGAATAAAAGTAAAGAAATTAGATGCATCACCGATCTTATGCGAAGAACATGCACCAATCGCAATTCCACCACATTTGAAGTAGCTCACCTGGACTAGCAACGGAATGGTGTGATCAGGATTCACGGATTCCTCCGTCAATGGAACAAACTGTTTCATCAAGTTCAAATCATACTGTTGAAGCACATAAGATAGGGAACAATCAACAGTGGCTTCAGAATATGGTATTCCGGCGTCATTGCAATCGACAAAAACGTCTCCATTTACACGTCCAGCATATGGATAAAACGACGACAAAACTCTAGATAAAGAGGTCTTGAGTCGAGGGGCTAAGTTCGAGTTTGGCTTTGGGTCATAGAAGAAGATTATCGGAGGATAAACCCAAGGCGATAACTGGTCGAAAAGAGATAAATCGTGGGTTTTAAGGTGGTCGTGAGTGGAGGATGAAGGTTTAATGATGTGGGTTGCTGTTATCTCGACCTTGAACGCCATCGTTTTTGGTAGATATACCAGTTATTAATATTCTACAATTCAGAAAGTTGGTTCGATTTATGTGGATTCAAGGCGATGAATCTTATGGTGCTATGTGTTATTAGAGGACAAAGACTTCGTTACTTTTGATAAAAGCCGATTGGCCGGAAGGCATAGAGAATAATAAGATCATCATCATATATATGTCAATAGTCCCTTCGAGCATAAAAGATGCTAGAAAACAAAAATAAGGGGTTTTGACAGAAACACGAGAGCATTTAAGCGTGGCAATTTTATAGGATGAATTTAAAGGAAATCTCTCCTTATTTTATTTTAATTTACAAATAAATTAAAATTTATTTATAAAAAATCATGAATTACTAGAATAAAAAAAATGAATTTGGCCATTTTCCCTGTATACTTGTTTAATATTTTAATCTAATTTATGAATAAGTCCTAAAATAAAATTGTTTACAAAAAAAAAAAACACAATAATTACCAGTAAGAATGATGATTTAATTATTTTCTCTTTTGAACATATATTTTATCGGTTTCAGATCTGGACGACCACAACAAAAAACATAACCTTTAGCGATGACAAAAACCGTCCCAATTGATGCCTCATGTCGTTGCTAAAGGGTCGTTGCTACTACTTCGTAGCTAATACTCATTTGTCGTCGCAATTAACGTTGTCTCTAATACACGTTGTTGCTAAATGTCTATGTCGTCGCTATTGGTGTCGTCTCTATTACTATTCCGACCACTGGTCAGAGTTTTTTCTGCAAGGCTTCCCAGAGTCATGAGTTATCGCAATTGGTCAATGTCGTCCCTAAATGTGTCGCTGCTAATGCTTTTTATTAAGAAAAACAATTTATTTATGATATTAGTTTATATATATATATATATATATATATATATATATATATATATATATATATATATATATATATATATATATAGATATATATTATAAAATACATATTTGATAAAAATACAGAAATCAATACATACCACATTACATAAAACATCAAATATACCATATTACATAAAGTCTCTAATAAATCCAAAATAAACATCAAATATATCATCCATAAACTATTTAATAAATCTAAAATAACATCATCAATAACATAAAACAAGAAATACTATGTGTCTTCGCCTTCCCCATCTTTGTGTTTCTCGTTGTTGACTTAGTTCTTAAACGAGTAGATAATATTTCAATTGCCGTCACAAATGCCTGGTTTTGAAGTAAAACATTCACATCAACATCCTACAATTAGTCGTTAACAATTTAGCAACTATCAAACCACCAAATGAATTAAGTCTTTAACAATTTAACAAACTATTAAACCACAAAATCAATTAAGTCTTTAACAATTTAACAAATTACCAAACTACCAAAAATTACTATAAATGCATAAAGTTCTTAAAATTAGAGCAAAGCTACCAAATTCTTTAAAAGTTTAATTAATAATTACATGTGTTGGTTGTGGTGCTTGTGACTGTGACTGCCATTGGGATCAAGCACTTATACTTGCTGCAAAAGGAGGTTTAGGCCCAATGCCTCTCACATGTCCCCTTTGAGCACCTAACACCATCTCAAATATTGCGATCCAATCAATATAGTCTGCATCACTGCCGAAGTCGGCTATATGATGAGTCTGTAAAGCAACCTCAGCAACTAAAGTATTCTGTATTTCACAAAGATTGTCAATATACATTAAAAGTAACACAAAAAAAGACAACAATCTACTTTATTTTTAAGTAATAATAACTTACGTATTGGTCTTCAACTAAAGTATCAACAAATTCCTTTTTTTACTCACATACGCATGATGAAACGCTTCAAGTCTATTCAAATTCTGTTTAACATTACAAAATATGTGATACTTGAATAAACATTAAAAATATGTTATAACTGAATAAACATTATTGTAACTTACGTTCTTAAAACAAGCACTACCGTAGCTGCAGGTCTCTCCACGATTCTGAACTACTTGCTTCTTCCGACATTCTTTGTTTTCAGCAGATTGTTTTTGATGCTTTTTTGTTAAAAAATGGTCATTAACATCACTCCAAAGCTACAGATCCATACCATCAGGGGATTGAACCTTTGCTGCCTCCACATCCCATTCAAAATCAATAAAACGAGTTTTTGCAGTATGTTTGCGGCCTCTATACCGTGTGAATATCCGACTGTTCAGTGACACCCAATAAATTGAAGCCATGGGATCATTTCAATTCGCTCAAAAATCAAACCATGTCTACAAAAATAATAGAGAAGTTAAAAATAAATCAAAATTAAAATATTAAATATAAGTTTATAAATAATTTACCGAAAGATACCGGAACATGCCAACCCTTTAGGCTTCAGAAACTTCTTTCCATGTATCCTTATCGAAAGCAATGCCGCGCCACATATATCTCCCAACCTCCCGAATGAGACATCCGTATACTTACCCAATCGGCATGTGAGTATTTATGTCAAATGTTATCTTCATAGGTCGTTCTCCTTTAGCTGCAAATAACTTGTACATTTCTTATTAACTGACATGCCTCTTCGTTTTGGAGCCACCGCTGCATTAAAAAAACATTAGTCAATATAATTTTTTTTCATATACATACAATATGAGATACAATGAATTATAATAAATCTTAATTACCATCAATCTGATGATCACCAAAACCTCAATGGAACGGATGTGGTGGCTCGTCACCTCCATGGTGATCACCAAATATACATTTTACATATATATAGACATACCAAATACCAAATACATGTTTTACATACTACTAATTTCATACTTGATAATAAAAACCTAAATCAAGGAAAAATCATATACAAAAAACATATGAACAAATTTTGATCAATTCCCTACCAAATACACATATATACTTTGTTCACAAAAAAACAAAATCAAACAAAAATCATACAAAAAAAACTGCAAAATCATACAAAAAAACTATAAAATCATGGGTGACAACTAAACACAAACACATATTGACATTATACCGTACCAAATACAAACACATGCACATAAACTTACAAACACATGCATATACAATTAACTTTGGGTAGAAAAATGCACCTGTGGCGGAGAAATGAAAAATATGATTGTGTTTTGATGGTAGTGGTTGCATGCCCGAAAAAAAGGCACTGTGGCAGTGGTTGTGATTGTATGTTGTTGGAAACATCAAAATTGATGATATTAGATTCGAAATTAGGGCCAGAAGAGAACGAAAAAGAGAAAGGAAAGATTTTGAGTACCTTAACATTGTCGGAGATGGCCGGAAAAGCTCGGTTTTGCTGAGTGATGTTTTTCCGGCGAGGTGAGTGGGAATGAAGGGAAGTGGTGCCGTGGGTGAATTACTCTACTCGCCAATCGGTGAAAATCGCCGCTATTTGCTGGTGAAGTCATGTAGTCACCAGAGATAGTGTAGAGAAATTAAGACGTTGTAACAATGGTGATTTGGGACGAAGACGACAACAAAAGGGACGACACCTTTTCCGGCGGCCCATTTTTTAGGCGACTTTAGTGCAGTAGCGGGGACATGTTGGAAGGAAAAACACATGCCTTTTCTACCTGGTTGTATGTCGTTGGATATGGGAAGAACGTATAGTCACGATTTCTTCTGGTGTGGTCACACGGATCGACAATACTAGAAATGACATATTGTCGCAATTGCTTCGTCTCTACTACTTAAAAGCGAAGTGAAACCCTAACTGACGTATCGTTTAAGAATGAACGGTGATAGTTCAATTTTGTGTGGGACTCTAAGATCACATATGGTTGAGTTTTAGCGATGTCACTATTAGCAACGACAAACGCTTTTAGTGGCGACAAAAAGCGCGTTTGTATGGTGTCGTCGTGAAAAGCGTCTGCCGTTGCTAAAAGTCTTATTTCTTGTTGGTGGCATGTCAAGTCCACCAAGAATATTACATCATTTGTGTGAAAATAAAACGTAGTATAATGGTAAAAATGGGTATCGTTCCTCAGGGAAGTGGTTGTATTCAATAACCAATGCAATCCAATAGAACTAGTGTAATAAAACTAACTAACTACAACTAAACTAAAATGGGGGATTTTGTGATTTCTTGAAAACTAAAAGACTTGAATAGCTAAAAAGCATGCAATTAAGCAAGATGGTGAGATGCTCAAATATTGTAGAGAATTGGTCAACCAAGGCAATTCAACACAATGAACATTTGTGTGTTTATCATTAGGATTTAATATGAAGTTTATCATTCATCCCAAATTGGCTATAAAAATCATGAAGCATGATATGCCAAGATTCCTCATGGGTAGTATGGAGGTTAGGGAAGGCTACAACATACCTTCTTAATCCAAATTAAGGATTCAATTGAACCAATTGAACCCAAGAAAGTTGATTATCCTTAAGAATGAAGGAATCCCCAATTCCTAGAGGATGTCAATGCTTACAAATCCATAAAGGCGTTATGATACATAAGCTAGAGATGATTTCTACCATCATAAATCTCAAGTTCTGAGTAAGTTAAATGATTCAATGCTAAACCAAAGAAATAAACCAACAATTGCTCCTTCAAATACCAAGCTCACGATTAAAGTATTAAACAAGATAAAGAGATATGAACTAGAATCATAAACATAAGACAGATGAACATCAAGCATGTGTAACGCCCCGTCTCTGGTATGATGCTTTCGTGGCTTTTATTTAGAAGTTTTATTGAGGGACTCGGCGAGTCTATGGCCTGACTCGTCGAGTAAGGTCGAGTTTTCGTGCACGTGTTAGTTGGCGACTCGGCGAGTCCATATTTGGGACTCAGCGAGTCTGCCTGCCTGGAAGAAACCCTAAATCCCCGGGTTGCTCACTATTTAAGCAATGCTTTGTGCCCCAAACTCGCCTCCTTCACCCTCAGAGAGCTGTGAGAAAACCCTAATCCATCCCTTGTTTGTTTTAAGTGCTTTTGTGTGGATTTTGAAGGCTTGAAGAAGAAGAAGAAGAAAGGAGCAAGGAGAAGAGGTGTTGAGCAAAGATCCAAGGGCAAAATCAGCGTTCATTGAGGTATTTCTCGAATTCCTTTTGTTTTATGCTTTAGATTTCCATTTGAACTCTTCTAGGGCTAGTTTGATGAATTCTCCAAGCCTTATAGTTGTTTGGATGCCTTAATAGGTCGAGATATCCCTAGATCTGTTCATTTAGGAGTTGTAGAGCCCGGATCTATTGCCTTTTTGAAGATGCTTTGCATAAGAACCCTAGATCTACTCTTCTAAGTGCCTTTTTAGCCTTTATCTCCTTTTTCATGTGTATGTACACGTAAAGTTGGAAACTTTACGTGGTGAATCAGCTTATTAGACTCAGATCTATCATTTGTATGCGCTGGATTCAAGCAGAATCGAGTTTAGAGTAGTTGCATGGATGTAACTCGGTGAGTCGGAAGAACGACTCGGCGATTCAGGTCGCGAGTCCCGTTTTTTTTCCCCTTTTTTGAGTGATGTCGAGTGGAAGCCGTGAGTAGTAGAGTGGACTCAGTGAGTTGGAGGGCAGACTCAGTAATGGAGGGACTCAACGAGTTGTTCATACAACTCGGCGAGTCCAAGGAAATCTTCTTAGTTCAAGAACAACTCGTCGAGTTGTTCATATGACTCGGCGAGTCAGATGAAGATTGTCTGAGTTCTTGGATCGAGAGGGTACTCGTCGAGTCGATGCCATACTCGGCGAGTAGCCACGAGTAGGGTTGAGAAGTGAGACTAGAGACTCGGCGAGTTGGCGGCCCAACTCGGCGAGTCAGGTCAACTGTGGGTTGACTTTGACCGAGAGAGTTGACTTTGACCAAGGGTAAAAGAGTCATTTTACCCAGCGCAGTGTTTAGCATTTGATTGAGTGTGTTTATGGAATTGTAGCCGGGGAGATACCGGAGCAGCAGCAGTTAGCTTCCAGAGCCATTCATACACCAGCCAGTTCACGAGGTGAGTTTCCTTCCAGTAGTAACGGGTCTAAGGCCACAATGCCGACCCATTTAGCTAGCAGTCAGCTTCGGACCTTGATCCGATGTAGTAGTTAGTATGTTTGATGCCTTCGTGGTTCAGACAGGATATATGTGTTTATGCTATGTTCAGTCAGCTTCGGACTTCGGTCCGATGTAGGGGACGTGGGTCCCAGCCAGCTTCGGACTTCGGTCCGATGTCTCAGTCAGCTTCGGACTTCGGTCCGATGTCCTAGTCAGGTTCGGACTCGGTTCGATGTAGGAAACGAAGGTCCCAGTCAGCTTCGGACTTCGGTCCGATGTTCTAGTCAGCTTCGGACTTCGGTCCGATGTAGGGGGACAAGGCCCCGGTTAGCGGGGCTTCGGTCCGATGCAGTGGGCAAGGCCCAATATGTGCTTTATATGTTATTGTGTGGTATGTGGTAGTTTGGGGGAGCTCACTAAGCTTCGTGCTTACAGTTTCAGTTTTGGTTTCAGGTACTTCCGCAAGCAAAGGGAAGAGCTCGGGATGATGGCATCGCACACACCACATCTTCAGTTTTTATCCTGGGAGTTGATCAGCTATCTTAGATATGTTTTGATACAGTTGTGACCCAGTTTTCTCACTGTATTTTAGTATGGTTTTGAGATTCGCAACACATGGTTTTATTATGATATAATCAGTTTTATGATTTTTGATTATATTAAAAATGAAATTTTCGGGTCGTATTTTGGGACGTTTCAAGTTGGTATCAAAGCCCTGGTTTGAGGGATTCGGATACACCACCTGGTGCATCTGAACTCAAACTAAGGGAAAGATAAAAGATTTTCAAAAAGAAAAATGTTTTCGAATGAGATTTTGAAAAGCACTTAGAAAGAAAAGATTTTTTTTTAAAACAAGATAAGGGTGTGCTGCATGCGATCAGCCGAGCTCAAGTAAGTACTCCCAAATTACCAATACAAGTTTTATTATTATGATTAATTGTTCCAGTTTCAGTAGAACAGCATGCTAGTATAGGACTAAGGATCTAGGAGGATGCCTTATGTGCCTGCTATATGTGTTACAGCCTTATGAGAATTGCATGCTAGTATTGAGTAGACAGCAGTACGATAGCCTGTTTAGGTTATGCCTGGTAGCGCGAGCTTAGCATTGTATGCTAGAGTAGCTTCTCGTTATGAGAATAGTTTTGTCTGAGTATGTTTCCCTTATCCGAATGCTGCTTGCTTTGTGCTTTGTGGGACTTTGAGTGGTGGGAGTTAGCCATTAGGTGAATACGTCACATCACATATGATCAGGGTTGAATAATCTCAGAGTGCTGGATTTGGCCCTATTGCGCAGCTCTTGGAAGAGTCCAACCGTTGTAGGGACGAGTCTTTTACTCGAAGGATTATCCGAGCCTCATTGCATGTGATGGTATTCAGGTGGTGGCTAATTAGCATTACAAGGAGGCCTTCGGCAGCTGAGGACTGGTTTGAGTGGAGTCAGCGATTTCCCTAGGGCAAGCCTAGGATGAGAGTAGCAGAGATCAGTAGTAGTAGAAGTGACTTGGTGGAGTTAATGCAGTTCTTGAGGAAAGTACGGATAGATGTGGAAGGTAGTATGGGCCCGTACTACTGAAAGCAGAGGATCCGTACTCGAATCAAGGAAGGCCGAGACAAGACCAGGAAGCTAGTGGTAGTATCAATGATCCCTTGAGATATTTCAGTTTTCTAATGTTGATATGATGTGTTTCAGAATGGTGGTTTTGCGTCCGAGGACAGCAGCCGGCAGTGGAGGTGCCGGGGAGGGATCAGGATCAGGCTCAGGGGACGAGCGCATGGATGAGCAGACCAGAGAGTTTCTTTCTTCAGAGATTACTCGTATCATTTTAGAGCAGACTCCTGTGATCTTCGGTTCGATCAAGGAGGGTATCCTAGAGCTGATGGATGAGAGATTGGGCACCTTCCGTGCCGAGGTGGCGGCCATGATGGGATCGCGTACACTTACATTCAGGGAGTTCAGGGCACGTGGAGCTCCAGACTATCATGGGGCGCGGGACCCCATAGCGAGTACTAGATGGTTGGCGGATGTGGCCAACGCGTTCCGCACTAGCAGGTGTCCCGAGAGGGACAAGGTCAGATTGGCATCTTGTCTTCTGAAGGACAGGGCACGGGATTGGTGGGAGGAGGTCGGACATACCATTGGAGATGATGCAGCATTGGATGCCATGACTTGGGCTGATTTCTCTACCAGGTTCAGGGCGGAGTTTGCACCAGCTATTGAGGTGCAACAATTAGCCAGAGAGTTTCAGGACCTCACCCAGACTATAGAGACTGTGGCGGAGATCACCGCCAAGTTCAGGGAGAGGGCTCTTCTTGTTCCTCAGTACGCAGCCGATGAGGAGATGAAGAAGGTCCGATATCATGAGATGTTGCGAAGTGATATTCGTCAGTTTGTGAGCCGGTCCAGCTGTAAAACGTTGGACGACATGATTGCTAGGGCTCGAGAGAGGGAGATTGATCTCGAGATGGAGAAGAAGAGGAAACCGGAGGCGGTTTCGGGTTCAGGAGGTTCGGGCAAAAAGCCCAAGGTTTCAGATCACAGTTCCAGGTTTCAGCCGAGCCACAGTCGATGTGGCAGGTGTGGGAAGATGCACAATGGGGTGTGCAATGCAGGGAGTTCCGGCTGCTTCAAGTGCGGTCGGACTGGGCTTTTGAGCAGGGATTGTACGGCCCCTGTTACTGCCGTTGCAGCATCAGATCTGATTTGCTTTCAGTGCAATCAGAGGGGACATAAAAAGTCCCAGTGTCCGAGTTTAGCTGCAGTAGGGAAGGTGGCTGCACCTGCCCCTACTACTTTGAGGATTACAGATGGCCGGCAGGGCCGAGCCGAGGCGCCAGTGGCAAAGAGTAGGGCGTTTCAGATGACAGCAGAGGAGGCGCGAGCGACTCCTGATGTGGTGACGGGTATGTATCTTCCCTTCATCTCTTTATTTTATTGATTGATTATTGCTTATGATTGTATGTTTTATATAGGGTCGTTCTCTGTGAACGACATTTCTACTATGGTATTATTCGATTCGGGGGCTACCCGATCATTCGTATCGCTTGCGCTTAGCAAGAGATTTAGTAGAGCTCCAGGGGAGCTGGAATGTCCACTAGAGGTTGAGATAGCAGATGACAGGACCGTGAGGGTCGGCAGAGTGCATAGAGGGTGTTCTCTTCAGTTGTTTGACGAGCAGTTTTCGGTGGACCTGGTTCCTATTCCCCTGCGAGGGAATAAGGTTATTGTGGGCATGGATTGGCTAAGCCCCAATGGGGCGGTGATTGATTGTGAGCTTCAACTAGTGAGGGTTCGCACTCCTAGTGGGGGAGAGTTAGTGATTCAGGGCGAGAGGCCACAGCGCGGACCGACCTTTGGTTCCGCCGCAAGGGTGAGGCGCTATTTTCAGCAGGGTTGCGCTGGTCATGTAACTTATGTCTTGGATGCCCGGGAAAAGGGCAAGGCGACAGTTGATGATGTTCCGATAGTGCGAGACTTCCCGGATGTATTTCCCGAGGATTTATCGGGAATACCTCCTGAGAGGCAGGTTGAGTTTGGGATCGACCTGATTCCTGGTGCGGCTCCGATAGCCAAGGCACCGTATCGCCTAGCTCCCCCTGAGATGCAGGAGTTGTCTACGCAGCTACAGGAGCTGCTAGACAAGGGTTTCATTCGGCCGAGCCTGTTTGTGAGGAAGAAGGATGGGTCGCATCGTATGTGTATAGATTACCGGGAGTTGAATAAGGTGACGGTGAAGAACCATTACCCGCTTCCAAGGATAGATGATTTGTTTGATCAGCTTCAGGGAGCGTCTTGGTTCTCCAAGATCGATCTACGCTCCGGGTATCACCAGATGCGGGTTAGGGATGAGGATGTTCAGAAGACTGCTTTCAGGACCAGGTATGGTCATTATGAGTTTGTGGTGATGCCATTTGGGCTCACCAATGCTCCAGCCGCGTTCATGGACCTCATGAATCGCGTGTGCAGGCCGATGCTGGATCGGTCAGTGATAGTATTCATAGATGATATCTTGGTGTATTCCAAGAAGCAGAAGCAGCACGAGGAGCACCTGAGGGAGGTGCTGGAAGTTTTGAGGAGGGAGAGGCTTTTCGCAAAGTTCTCCAAGTGCGAGTTCTGGTTGCGCGAGGTGCAGTTCCTTGGTCACCTCGTCAACCAGAAGGGTATTTTGGTGGATCCGGCCAAGATAGAGGCCGTGATGCAGTGGGAGGTCCCGAAGTCTCCAGCTGAGATTCGGAGCTTCCTAGGGTTGACAGGGTATTACCGGAGATTCATTCAGGATTTCTCCAAGATAGCAGTGCCGCTCACCCGACTGACCAAGAAGTCGGTGGTATTTCGTTGGGGGCCCGAGCAGCAGGCAGCGTTCGAGACCCTTAGGCAGAGATTGTGCGAGGCTCCGATCCTTACCTTGCCAGAGGGAGTAGAGGACTTCGTAGTCTACTGTGATGCCTCAATCACAGGTATGGGAGCAGTGTTGATGCAGCGAGGCCATGTGATAGCTTACGCCTCGAGGCAGTTGAAGCCTCACGAGGCTAATTATCCTACCCATGATTTAGAGCTGGGGGCGGTTGTGTTTGCCCTCAAGATTTGGAGGCACTATCTTTATGGGGTCCGTTGTACTATCTACACGGATCACAAGAGTTTGAGGTACCTTATGGATCAGCCGAGTCTGAACATGAGGCAGAGGAGGTGGTTGGATGTGCTGAAGGATTATGATTGTGAGATCCTTTACCATCCAGGGAAGGCCAATGTGGTGGCCGACGCCCTGAGCCGCAAAGTGTCGACATCCCCTATCAGAGATTTGTGTTTGAGGATGACAGTGATTAATCCGTTGTTGGAACGGATCAGGGAGGCTCAGGTTGAGGGCCTCAAGGAGGAGAGGCAAAAGTGTGAGAGGATAGTGGGCTGAGTAGCTTCGTTTGATTATGACAGTCGGGGATTGCACTGGGGTGGGGTACGACAGGTGTTGATGGATGATGCTCATAAGTCTCGATTTTCTATCCACCCAGGGGCGACGAAGATGTATAGAGATCTTCAACCCGATTATTGGTGGCCCTGCATGAAGCGGGATGTCGCTTGGTATGTTGAGAGGTGCCTGACCTGCAGGAAGGTCAAGGCAGAGCACCAGAGGCCTCACGGCAAGATGTAGCCGTTAGACATTCCCGTGTGGAAATGGGAGGACATCACCATGGATTTTGTCACCATGCTTCCCAGGACCACACGAGGAGTAGATTCGATATGGGTAGTAGTGGATCGGTTGACGAAGAGTGCTCATTTTATCCCGATCCAGGAGAGTATATCAGTAGAAAAGTTAGCCGATATCTATGTGCGTGAGATCGTGACACGTCATGGAGTGCCGGTATCGGTAGTGTCAGACCGAGATGTCCGTTTTACATCCAGATTCTGGAAGCGGTTTCATGACGAGATGGGTACTCGTCTTCATTTCAGCACCGCTTTCCACCCTCAGACGGACGGGCAGAGCGAGAGGACGATTCAGACTCTCGAGGACATGCTCAGAGCATGTGTTCTCGACTTCAGTGGCAGTTGGGATACGAATCTTCCGTTAGCAGAATTTTCATATAACAACAGTTATCATGCAAGCATTGATCGACCTCCCTTTGAGATGCTTTATGGGAGGAAGTGTAGGACCCCGATTTGTTGGGGCGAGGTCGGTCAGCGAGTCGTTGGGAGCACAGAGGTGGTGCTCAAGACGACCGAGTTGATTCAGCAGGTCCGTAGTAGACTGCAGACTGCGTAGAGTCGGTAGAAGAGCTACGCCGACAGGAGGCGTTCAGACTTGGAGTTCTGGGTGGGCGATATGGTCCTCTTGAAGGTCTCACCCTGGAAGGGTGTCATCAGGTTTCGGAAGAGGGGCAAGCTGGGCCCCAGGTTCATTGGTCCCTTCAGGGTTTTGGCCCGAGTGGGTCGGGTTGCTTATCGGTTGGATCTTCCTGTAGAGCTTAGCCAGATCCACAACACTTTCCATGTGTCTCAGTTGAGGAAGTGTTTGGTGGATGAGTCAACAGTTGTTCCCCTAGAGGATATTCAGGTTGATAGCAGCCTGAATTATATTGAGAGGCCGGTCGCGATTCTGGACCGGAAGACAAAGACCTTGAGGAACAAGGCAATTCAGTTAGTGAAGGTGCAGTGGCAGCACCGGAAGGGGTCTGAGTGGACGTGGGAGGCTGAGGAAGAAATGAGAGAGCATTACCCGGAGTTATTTGCAGATTCAGCTGCAGCAGACTTCGAAGACGAAGTCTGAGACAAGTGGGGGAGAATTGTAACGCCCCGTCTCTGGTATGATGCTTTCGTGGCTTTTATTTAGAAGTTTTATTGAGGGACTCGGCGAGTCTATGGCCTGACTCCTCGAGTAAGGTCGAGTTTTCGTGCACGTGTTAGTTGGCGACTCGGTGAGTCCATATTTGGGACTTAGCGAGTCTGCCTGCCTGGAAGAAACCCTAAATCCCCGGGTTGCTCACTATTTAAGCAATGCTTTGTGCCCCAAACTCGCCTCCTTCACCCTCAGAGAGCTGTGAGAAAACCCTAATCCATCCCTTGTTTGTTTTAAGTGCTTTTGTGTGGATTTTGAAGGCTTGAAGAAGAAGAAGAAGAAGAAAGGAGCAAGGAGAAGAGGTGTTGAGCAAAGATCCAAGGGCAAAATCAGAGTTCATTGAGTTATTTCTCGGATTCCTTATGTTTTATGCTTTAGATTTCCATTTGAACTCTTCTAGGGCTAGTTTGATGCATTCTCCAAGCCTTATAGTTGTTTGGATGCCTTAATAGGTCGAGATATCCCTAGATCTGTTCATTTAGGAGTTGTAGAGCCCGGATCTATTGCCTTTTTGAAGATGCTTTGCATAAGAACCCTAGATCTACTCTTCTAAGTGCCTTTTTAACCTTTATCTCCTTTTTCATGTGTATGTACACGTAAAGTTGGAAACTTTACGTGGTGAATCAGCTTATTAGACTCAGATCTATCATTTGTATGCGCTGGATTCAAGCAGAATCGAGTTTAGAGTAGTTGCATGGATGTAACTCGGCGAGTCGGAAGAACGACTCGGCGAGTCAGGTCGCGAGTCCTGTTTTTTTCCCCTTTTTGAGTGATGTCGAGTGGAAGCCGTGAGTAGTAGAGTGGACTCAGTGAGTTGGAGGGCAGGCTCAGTAATGGAGGGACTCGACGAGTTGTTCATACAACTCGGCAAGTCCAAGGCAATCTTCTTAGCTCAAGAACAACTCGTCGAGTTGTTCATATGACTCGGCGAGTCAGATGAAGATTGTCTGAGTTCTTGGATCGAGAGGGTACTCGTCGAGTCGATGCCATACTCGGCGAGTAGCCACGAGTAGGGTTGAGAAGTGAGACTAGAGACTCGGCGAGTTGGCGGCCCAACTCGGCGAGTCAGGTCAACTGTGGGTTGACTTTGACCGAGAGAGTTGACTTTAACCAAGGGTAAAAGAGTCATTTTACGCAGCGCATTGTTTAGCATTTGATTGAGTGTGTTTATAGACTTGTAGCCGGGGAGATACCGGAGCAGCAGCAGTTAGCTTCCAGAGCCATTCACACAGCAGCCAGTTCACGAGGTAAGTTTCCTTCCAGTAGTAACGGGTCTAAGGCCACAATGTCGGCCCGTTTAGCTAGCAGTCAGCTTCGGACCTCGATCTGATGTAGTAGTTAGTATGTTTGATGCCTTCGTGGTTCAGACAGGATATATGTGTTTATGCCAGTTGATATGTTTATGCTATGTTCAGTCAGCTTCGGACTTCGGTCCGATGTAGGGGACGTGGGTCCCAGCCAGCTTCGGACTTCGGTCCGATGTCTCAGTCAGCTTTGGACTTCGGTCTGATGTCCTAGTCAGCTTCGGACTCGGTTCGATGTAGGGAACGAAGGTCCCAGTCAGCTTCGAACTTCGGTCCGATGTTCTAGTCAACTTCGGACTTCGGTCCGATGTAGGGGGACAAGGCCCCGGTTAGCCGGGCTTCGGTCCGATGCAGTGGGCAAGGCCCAGTATGTGCTTTATATGCTATTGTGTGGTATGTGGTAGTTTGGGGGAGCTCACTAAGCTTCGTGCTTACAGTTTCAGTTTTGGTTTCAGGTACTTCCGCAAGCAAAGGGAAGAGCTCGGGATGATGGCATCGCACGCACCACAGCTTTAGTTTTTATCCTGGGAGTTGATCAGCTATCTTAGATATGTTTTGATATAGTTGTGACTCAGTTTTCTCACTGTATTTTAGTATGGTTTTGAGATTCGCAACGCATGGTTTTATTATGATATACTCAGTTTTATGATTTTTGGTTATATTAAAAATGAAATTTTCGGGTCGTATTTTGGGACGTTTCAGCATGAATCCTTCAAAACCCACAAATATCCAAAGGTTTTATCCAAAGTTAACTAAAATAAATAAACTAGCCACTCATGGCAACAAGATAACAATCATAAAAGTGTTTTTGTGTCAAGAGACTAACAATTACTTAGAAAGATGAGAAGAATGTCTACAAGCTCTCCTAAATTGCCTCCATAGTGATCTAATGGTGGGAAATCGAAGTATGGTTGCCAAACCTAACCCCCAAGGTAAAATGGTGAGCAAAATGACCAAAATGCCCCAAAGTGTGCAGTTGCGCAGGTTCCCTCACAGATTTGAGTGACTGAGACTCCACCCTTGCAAATGATTTTGGAATGCTATTGGCTCTTTTTCTCCACGACACCACCCAAATACTCAAGATTCCCTTGACCCCCTCCACACCTCACATGATTCAAATTTGGCCAATCATCTTCAAGTTTCAAATGCGGATAGTCCAAGCCTAAAATAAGAATCCAAGACCCATCTTCATAAGCCCACTTCATCCAAGCCTTCAACTTTTTAATCCCAAATCTCCTTTGATGGATCCGTAAAGCCCAATGACGCCTCTAAAGCCCATAAAGCCCGTCTCCAAGCTAATACACAACCGCAACGAGCTCCAAAACCCTGTAAAATACCTTATAAAAAATAGAAAGTACTCGACACAATCCATGATAAAGAAAATAAAGAATATACAATGCAATACATATAAAAAGGCTAAAAGATCTAAAATAAACTAGAAAAAAGGAAATAAAATAAGCTATCACTGGTTGTGGACAAATCATTAAATGAACCAACGAGATGGATATGATGAGTTATAACATTGTTGATCATATATCTTCCTGAAGTTGTATGTTTGTTTTTGAAAACTTATGTTATTATTCAATAAAGGGTTCTTTATTTAGTATATTTAGTGTTGACATAATTAAATAAGGGGGATTGTTGAGACGTTATATATTTAGGTGTTGTTTGTTTTTTCCGAGACAAAATGTCTGCAGTCTGCGGACCACATCTGTAGACCTTTGCAGTAGAAGAGGTAGACCAAACGTCTGTAGTCTGAAAAAAGAAGATTGTTTGTTTTTTTAACATCTGCGAGCTACTAAGATTAGCTGAAATCTAAATAACCTGATTTTTTTAAACTTCAAAGTGATTTTTTAATATTTTTTTGACTTTGTTATAAATAATTAACGAATCTATATCAACTGTTATGTATTATTGTATAAAAAAAAACTAATGATATGAATTAACGTATATATTTGATAAAAACCAACAACATTGGTTGCAAAGTTATAACCAAACATTATAATTAGTGATCAAAGAATTTGATACATAAATCGATGGAAATAAACTTCGATTTTTTTCAATAAATCCATTAAAAACATACCATAAATATTTTCTCGAAAAATTGACGATACTGTATTAAATAATGTTTTACAAAATTTGGCAAAAAAAATATAAGAATATATTATGATTTTTTCATATTTATATAAACAACTTCAACGACTATTATTTTAATAAATATTTATTTATAAATTTGTCAAAAATACCATATTTGTATCATCGAACGTTTTTTTTTTATTTTTTTTAAGTTTTGTAATTTTTTTTTCAAATTATTTATCATTATTTTTTTTAAGTTTTGTAATTTTTTTCAAATTATTTATCATTAATAAAGTTGGAAAAAATATAAATTAAAAAAAACTTAAAAAAATAAAGATATATATGTTTTTTTAGACTAGAAGATGTTTGAAGATGTTAGAAGACTCTGGTCCCTGCGTCTATAAGAGGGCGCACAGACATTTTTATGTCTGCAGTCTTAAAAAAAAACAAACAGTCTGCGAAGGCTAATGTCTGTGCGTGGTCTGTGCGGCGCAGACAGAAGAGGTTACGCAGATCTGCAAACAAAAAACAAACACTAGCTTAATGAATCAAAAGTTGTCATTCCCAATTGCTATCAGTGTGTCTTCATATTTATTTCCTTTAGTTGATTATAGAAGTTTTGGAATTTAAAAGAATTTTAATGTTGATCGATATATCCTTATTTTGATAAGGATTTTTAAAAGATAGAGTTTCCATATAACAAAAGACTCTCTTTATGTAAGGGATTGAGTTTGCAGTTTTGATAAGAATTTTTTAAAGAGAGAGTTTCCATATAACAGATGGCTCATTATATGCAAGGGATTGAGTTTGTAGTTTTATCTAACTTGTATGTTAAACTAGAGTTCTAGGTCTTTTGGTATATATATATTATATTCTCTGATTATCTTTTGAATTTTATGAAACTATTTTTATAAATAAATTAAGTTTAGTTTCAAAATATCTTCATTGGTATCATATTTGCTTTGCTTGTTTGAATTGTTTGTTTGGACCAACAAACCCTGATTTACAAAAATCATCCAAACAAAGCTTCAACTAAGATATCTTCAAATAAGTCACACTACTCGTAAACAAGATGCAATTACCATTTGGACTAAGTAAAATCAGAAGTAATTGTAGGTTTGCAAACTATAATTATGGAGTTTCTTTGACATGTGATGTTTGTACCACCTCCATAGAAATGCTAATTTCTACCTAGCCGTTACATCGTATTACTTCCTTACCGAAACTAGACTAATAATGAAACGGACCATTACATTTAACTTGTTTGGTTGTCTGCATATCCGTATGCATTTAAAAAGAAGTTAACATGACATTATCATACTTTTGAAGCTAGAAAACAAGGTATTTTCAATTTCACATGATAACACATACTAAAAATACTTTTGAAGCTATCTTCCATGGTAGCTTCTGAATCCATTTTTCTGTTAGTGGCAAGGTAACCAAATGGAGGTCTCGGCTCAATGCAAAATCAATGGAAGTATGCGTTTGTATAAAAGATTACTTAGGTGTGGTTGAAAGGATATAAAATTATGTTTTGTTCGAAGGACAACTTTTACCACATACGATAGGATTATATCCATGTAGAATAAGTTGCACAAGGGATAACACCTCCAATAATCGAAGAAGATGATGGCGACTTTGAAAGTTATCAGATTGGGATTAAAAAACTTCAATTTCATGAAGACGATAAATTTCGATATTATAATTACTAGTATTTTAAAGAAGAAAGACATAGTATTTTCATTTTCTAGACTTATGATCATGTAATTCTAGGATTGTTATATATATATATATATATATATATATATATATATATATATATATATATATATATATATATATATATATATATATATATATATATATAAATGAGTTCTATGGAAAACAAATAACTAGGGCAACATCTACCGGAACCAATAATCAAATGACACGTGTCCATTTATTTCTTCACAAGTAATGTATTGTAGAAGTTATTGTGAAAGTGATGTGTTGTCATGTTTTTATTGGTTCAAATATGTGTTGCCCTAATCATTCATTTTTCATATAACTCTTCCCTATATATATATATATATATATATATATATATATATATATATATATATATATATATATATATATATATATATAATCTTAGAATCCAAATAGAATACATATATCTGTTTGGAGTTATATTTTAATTTTCAAGAAAAATGTTGTTAACAGTTAAACAAAAAGTATTTTTTATTTTTTATAAAAACTAGATAATTCGAAAGATGTCCGTTTCAGCTTAAAGCATAGGGCGAAATCTGGTTTGTATAAAACGATATCCGCCATAAGAAAAAATGGACGCTAACCTAAATAGATTTAAAATACCAGTACGTTTTTGTGCACCTCTAATTGTAAGTGTCATTTTGCAAGAATCTATAGTTCTTACATATAACACTACAAGAAAACCGGTTAATAGCGGCGACAACCACTATTACCGACAACATGAGTTTATGCTGCTGGTAATAGTGGTTGTCGCTGCTAATACCGTCGCCACTAAAAGTATTTGGTAGCGATCCGTGTGACTTTTGATCTCATAACCATAACCGTTGATTGATCCTTACATTCAAGGACTGAAAATGCATGTCGTTAAGTATTAGTACCGACGACATTAATAGCGACGACACTTGTCACCGCTAATGCTCGAAAATAAGGACCGCGAAAAAGTTCCCTCCAAGGCATCGCAGCTAATAACCAATAGTCACTGCTATTTTTTTCGCGTCACCGGTAAAAGTTATCGCAAATATACTCCTTTACAGCTTCCTTTCTCCCATTTTCTGCTTCCTCTCTCTCTCTTTCTCTCTCTCTCTCTCTCTCTCTCTCTCTCTCTCTCTCTCTCTCTCCATTCCATCTTCCTTTTTCTTATTCCAGCGATCTACAACGCCTTTCCATCACCGTTTCGACTTTGGATTTCCACCGATTCCATCTCCATTTACCTGCAACGCCTTTCATCACCGACGACGTATCTTCTCGAGTGGCTAAGGTTCAATTCCGGCGACTAAGGTGCAATTCCTTCCTAATTTCTCTTTCTCTTTCTCTTTTATTGTCAATTTCTACCTTATAGTTGATTTAATTGCAAAAAAACATCAATTTCAGTTTTTTTAAGTTGGTGTCACTAGATCGATTACTCCCCACTGCACCACCTTGCTGATTTTCTGGTCACCATAGGTTCCTTTCATCGTTAATTTTGAGATTATTTGAGAAATTTGTGTATTTGTGTCTATTATGTGAAATTCACATTATGTGCGTATATTTGGTATATATTTGTGTGTTTGCATGATATATGTATGTGAATGTATATATAATGTGTATTTCTATATACGAAAAAATGAATGTGGAATATTGTATGTGTGTATTATGCATGTATATATGTATTTGTATGTATGTGTGTATAATGTATATTTCTATGTATGAAATGTGGATTGTATGTATGTATGAAATGTTGATTGTATGTAATATGTATATTGGAATGTTATAGTGGAAAAAGAAAAAATAAAGTAGGATCTTATTTTGATAATGATATTTAAAGTATATGTGTATTTGTATGTAATGTGGATTGTATGTGAGTATAATGTGTATTTTTTGTAGGATACTATTATTGAGAATGTTATTATTATAAGATGCTATTATTGACAAAAAAAAAAAAAAACAAATAAAGTAGGATGCTATTATTAAGAATGTGAATTTTTGTAAAACAAAAATATGAATTCTAAAAAAAACAAATAAAGTAGGATGCTATTATTGAGAATGCTATTTTTTGTAAAAAAAAAAACAATGTAGACTGCAAAAACAATAAAAACATAAAGTAAACCATTACAATAGAAAACAAAAACATAATATACTTGTTTAAAATACAATGCTATTATTAAAAAAAACAACAATAAAATTTTATAAATAATAAAAACATAAAAAGGTACAATAGTAAGATGCTAAAAAAGTACAATGTTACAAATAAAGTAGGATGTTGTTATTGAGAATACTAATTTTTTTCTAAAAAAACAATATTGATTCTAAAAAAAACAAATAAAGTAGGATGATATTATTGAGAATGTTACTTTTTTGTAAAAAACAATGTAGATTGTAAAAAAAAATAAAGTAGGATGCTAATTTTTGTAAAAAAAAACAATGTGGATTGCAAAAAAAATAGTAAAGTAGGATGCTATGTAATGTGTATTATGATATTGAAGAAGACACTGAAGGATATGAGGAAGATTCTGATTAGAAAAGTTCTTATGTAATGCATATCTATAATATAAATTTTATTTGGGTTCTTAGTTTAAATAGAAATATTTATTCCTATGTAATGTGTATTTGTGTTGTGTACACCATGGCTGTTGTTATGGGCCATGGACATGGGGGTAATGGAGCTGATGACCCACCTTTCCTAGGTGGTAGAGGTGCTGGTCATCATGTGCAGGACTGTAAGTCTTTTGATGAATTTTTATTTACTATTTTTATTTAGTTATTATGAATTAAATACCGTTTCCACTAATTTTTAATTATATTTGTAGTTAAGCAACGTAGGAAAGTCCGAGGAAAACCAAAAATATTAAGCTTGAAAGAGCGCTCTTACAGAATAAGGGCAAACCGATGTACATGGATTATGACAGGGATATGACATATGATCCCGTAGGAGAGCCGAAAGACATGTTTGCATGAGAAGTTGGGAAAATAATGTGGCGAATGGTCCCTTTCGATAAATGGACTTGTAAAAAAGTTTCCCCTGCGATAAAGGATACAGTAAAACAATATTTAGGGGTACATTATTTATATCAAAAATTTTCATATGGTTAATTATGATTGGTTTTAAGTCGGTTAACCTTTTTTTTGTAGATAAAGTTTGATTTGGATCGGATGTCCTAGGATCTAGACGTTGCTATATTGTTAGAGAGTTTTGACGTAGCTTTGTTAAAAGGTTATTGACAGCGTAAAGCTGATACAAAATAATAATTTTTTTGGAAGTCAAAGGATATGAGTATACCCCGAGAGCATTGGCCACCCCCCAGATGATATGGATGTTGATAATTGGAGGAAAACAGTTAAGTATTTTCCAAACGGATGAATAGAAAGCTACTTTAGAAAGGAACAAAAAAGTCCATCAAATGCAAAAGACCGTGAATCATGGGGGGTCGAACTCATATAGCAGTACTTGCTATAAGAAGGTAACGTACGATACATGTAATTATTTATTTAAAATATAATCTAATTTTTAATGTTAAACAAAACCTTAAGAGAGTGGAAATGTTTCACAAGGCTCATACCGATAGGAATGGTGTATTTGTTTGTGTTGATGCGGAACAACAATATGTAAGTATGTAATTATAATTTTATCATATAATTAAGTGTTTATTTATACTTAATTGTTAATCACTTTTGGAAAATACAAAATTGGTTAGTGGAAGAGCTCATAGAACAAATGCACGGGCCAAAATGTGAAAGAGAGTTAACACTTACTCAAGAAAGAGCTACTTTCGAAAAAGTAATAGGAGAATGACGTGTCCATATTAGAGGCTGAAATACCCTAACTTTCGTATTTATGAAAGACCCAAACTTTCATACTCGACAATATAGTTACTCCAAAACATGCTACATGCATATTCATAAAAACAATATTTTACATTGATAAAGAGGTTACAAACTACTGGATACAAACCGACTATTTTAAAGTGTTATATATTACATAACTTCCCAGAATTCTATAGTTTTATACATATGGGAGTGCACAATACAATAGTTTCAAACTATTCATAAGCTTCTATCGATACAATAGTTTCAAATTATTCAAAAATCTTCTACCAATATATAACTATACTGGATGCTTATCTCCTGCAATTTGTTAAACATTGAGAGGGTAAGCGGTGACGCTTAGTGAGTTTAATAATAGATACACTATAATGTTATGCCATATATATACTTTAATATGGTAGAAGCAAAGAGGAACAAGGAACAACAAGGGCATATGTGAATCATGTGACAAACATTCCATATCAATCATTGATTTGATTTAAAGATATACAATCAATGAGACATAACAATTTCCATGCTTGATATACATCAATAAAGCTTTGGCTCAAACGGCACAGAAGATATACAACTTCAGATTAACATTTTGGTAGATTTCAGGCTTATAGCCCTGTCTAACCTTCTGCCAATACCATAGAATAGAATTCATTCTCTTATGGAGACATGTTCTACATGGCCAGAGGCTACATACCAGTACCAACGTGAATCTAAGTCCTTTCACTGATCACATGGTCAAAGGTATTTCTTTGCTATTAAAAATAGCGAATAAAAATAACCCGGAATAATAACACTGAAAAACACGTAGCACATATAACACATAACATACAATTGTTCCTATATATTAAACTCACTGTGAAATAACCGGGGGCTAAAATATTAATTTGGGCAGTACTTCGGCTCTAAATATGACTTTCGTCGTTGAAAACCGGGTTTTGCGAAGGTAGAGCTTCAAAACCGAAAAAATAAATTTTTTCGGGTTTCTCGGGAGTCTCGGGGCGTGTTTCGGGCTTTGGAATCAGTACGGGGCTTCGGGGGAAGTCGGAATAGTAGATATATCAAAAAAAGGGTGAAAGTGCTAAATTTCTCAAACTACCCGAGAGGTCTCGCATGCCCTGTATTTATAGGGGAGGAGGAGCTCAGATCTGAAGCCAAGAGGAACACGCGACAGCAGCGAGGGGCTCCAGATGGCGCGCATGCGAGGGAGGCAGGTGGCTGCGATGCTCAGACCAGCTGGCATCAGGGCGAGGCTTCGGACGGACAGGTGCTCGCCTCGTATTGGTCAGATGGCGCGGGTCGGAACAGCAGGCTTACTGACGGCAGCTTCAGATTGGACCCAACTTCGGTCCAATGGGCAGGCTCCACGTTGGTGCGAGAGTGATCCGGGGGTGTCTCATGCGAAGGTGTCCCAAGCTTAGTGGACCTCGGACTTGGTCCAATCAGAAGGCGACACAGCAACCTCGGTCCTATCAGAAGGCGACACATGGAGGCTGTATGCGAGGGATGACTTGGCAGTACTATTCATGCGAATTTTCTCGAAAAATGTGCCAAATCTTGTAGAATTCATAACTTTCGCATACGAGCTCCGTTTTTGACGTTCTTTATATGCAGACGTTGCAAAAATATGCTCTACAACTTTCGTTTAGACTTCATTGGCTAATTTTAACTTTTAATTTTTATATTATTATTTTTAACAGATCAGGACAGGAAAATCCGTTAAAAAAATTCATAACTTCTTCATCTGACGTCCATTTTCGTCAGACTTTTTACCATTGTGCTACCAATGACGAGACCTTCAATTCTCGTTTAGGCTGTGTCGGCTAAAAATCACTCGATCTAAAAATCGAGTTTTTAGCTGTCTACTGCTAAGCTGAAACTTCGAAAAATCATAACTTTCTCATACGAAATCAGATTTTGGCATTCTTTTTATCGAACTTCTCGGTTTAATGAATACTACGACTTTCATTTAGATTACTAAGGCTAAAAAATAATTTATCAAAAACTCACTTTTTACGTCATTCGGCGTTGTGCCGGTTTTGTCGCGAATCTTCGATTGGTCATAACTCCTTCGTTATAACTCGAATTTCGATGAGGTTTTTGCCCAAATGTTTCTAACGAGATTATCTACAACTTTCAATAATAAAATTTACTTATTTAAAATTTTATATTTTCGCTATATTTCACTATTTGACATTTGATTGGAATCTCATAAGACTTCCAATACTTTGTGAATGATTCTAAGTATAATTTTACTTCAATTCTAGTAAAAACTATCTATTAGAACTCAACATTCAAATTCACATAATATTTCATAATATTATTTACTTAAAACACGATTTCAAAACGTGTATGTTACAAATACCTCCTCTTTTTGAGGATTTCGTCCCCGAAATTACATCGATTAAAATAAATGAGGATATTTTGCTCTTATCTCATTCTTATTTTCCCAAGTATAATTTGGGTCTCGATGGTGTTTCTAGTTGACAAGCACCAACTCCACTTCTTTATTACATAGATTAGTTGTTCTTTCATTCACGATCTCTTCCGGCTCTTCTACATATCTTAACTTGTTATCCAATTTCACCTCGGATAATGGAACTGTCTCATCATTGATGCTCAAGCATTTGCGCAGATAACTCACATGAAACCCATCATGAATACCTGCCAAATCTTCAGGCAATTCTAAGCGGTATGCTTGCTTTCCAATTCTCTGGATGATTTTGAAAGGACCAACAAATCTAGGGCTTAGTTTTCCTTTCTTTCCAAATCTCATAATGCCTTTCCATGGGGATACTTTGAGCATTACAAAATCACCCACTTGGAATTCTATGAGTCGTCTTCTCTTTTCTGTATAGGACTTCTGCCGATCCTGGGCCGCTTTCATTCTTTCTCGTGCGATTTGAATTTTGTCGGTGGTGTCTTGAATCATTTCAGGGCCTCCAAGGATCTTATGTCCTATGTCTCGCCAACATAATGGAGTATGACACTTGCGACCATATAATGCTTCATATGGTGGCATTTTGATTGAAGCGTGGTAACTATTATTGTACGAGAATTCGACAAGAGGTAAGTATTTATCCCAGTTACCACCGAACTCCAAGACACATGCACGAAGCATATCTTCTACTATTTGGATTGTTATCTCTGTCTGACCATTTGTCTGGGGGTGATAAGCTGTGCTGAGAGCAACTCGAGATCCTAATCATGTTGCATACTCGGCCAAAAGTGAGAAGTGAAGCGAGTATCACGATCGGAAATGATCTTTAGTGGCACACCATGTCTTACCACAATTTCATCCAAGTATACTTGTGCGTATTTCTCCATTGGAGCCGTTTCATGCATTGCAAGAAAATGAGCGCTTTTAGTCAGGCGGTCGACGATTACCCAAATGCTATCATGCTGTCTAGCAGTCTTTGGCAATTTGGTAATGAAATCCATGGACAGTTCTTCCCATTTCCATACAGGAACACTAAGACTTTCTGGGGTTCCATAAGGCTTTTGGTGCTCTTCTTTGACTTGTAAGCATACTAAGCATTCATGTACATATCTTCCAATGACTCTCTTTAATCCAGGCCACCAATAATCAGCTCTTACATCATAGTACATTTTACTAGTACCAGGATGGATTGACAGTTTAGATTTATGGGCTTCATCTAAAATCTTCTGTCTCAATCCACCAATCTTTGGAATCCACAGCTGATTCTTGAATACTTTTAATCCTCACGGATCATCAAGTAAAGCATCATTATAGTGTATCATCCCTACTTTCTTCACATTTTTCTGGCTTTAGGGCCTCTTCTTTCCATTTCTCTAATTCATCTAAAATGGTGAATTTTATTGTAGTATAAGTAATAACATAACACATACTATTGCGATAAACCTTTCTGCTAAGTGCATCGGCAACTACGTTGGCTTTTCCAGGATGATATAGGATTTCACAATCATAATCTTTGATCAGCTCCATGGCTCGTTGTTGTCTCATATTCAAAGTTTAATGACTGAATATGTACTTGAGACTTTTGTGGTCGGTAAATAATTGGCATTTTGTACCAAAAAGATAATGCCTCCAAAGTTTTAGGGCAAAATACCACTGCAGCGAGTTCGAGATCATGAGTGGGATAGTTCTTTTCATAATCTTTCAGTTATCTTGAGGCATAGGCTATCACTTTTCCACGTTGCATCAACACACAACTGAGTCCCAATCTTGAAGCATCGCTATACACGGAGAAATCATCATAACCTTCTGGGAGTGATAAGATTGGAGCATGAGTCAAAAGATCTTTTAGAGTTGAGAAAGCTTTTTCTTGGGCTTCATCCCATTCGAACTTCACTTCCTTCCGTGTAAGACTCGTGAGAGGTACGACTATACGAGAAAAGTCTTTAATGAATCTCCGATAATATCCCGCAAGACCCAAGAAACTACAAATTTCGGAAGCATTACGGGGCACTTCCCAATTTTGAATGGCTTCGATTTTGATAGGATCTACGGATACACCGTCACTAGAAATAACATGGCTGAGAAATTGAACTTTGCGAAGCCAAAATTCACATTTTGAGAATTTAGCATATAGTTTCTCCTTTCGAAGAAGTTCCAATACCGCACGAAAATGAATGGCATGATCAGCTTCAGACTTGGAATAGATTAGAATACCGTCGATGAATACGATGACTGATTTATCAAGCATTGGGTGGCATACCCGATTCATCATATCCATGAATATAGCAAGAGCATTTGTTAAACCAAACGGCATAACAAGGAATTCATAATGCCTATATCGAGTACGAAAAGCAGTCTTCAATACCTCCTGCTCGTGAACTTTCAACTGATGATAGCTAGATCTTAAATCAATCTTTAAGAAATAGCTAACACCTTGAAGTTGATCGAACAAATCGTCGATGCGAGGTAGTGGGTATTTGTTCTCTATAGTCACCTTATTCAACTCACGATAATCAATGCACATCCGCATCGATCCATCTTTCTTCTTGAAAAAGAGTACCGGAGCACCCCAGGGAGAGGTACTCGGTCGAATGAAACCCTTGTCAAGTAGTTCTTGTAGTTGGATCATTATTTCTTTCATCTCAGCTGGCGCAAGATGATAAGGAGTCTTTGCAATCGGAGCAGCACCAAGCACAAGGTCAATTCGGAATTCTACTTGCCTATCCGGAGGAAGGCCAGGCAAGTCATCGAGGAAAACATCAGGATATTCGTTAACAACGAGAACATCATTTACGGTTTTCTTCTCCTCTTTTGAGACATCAACTGTGTAGGCCAGATAGATAGAACACTCTTTCGATATGAATTTACGAGCTTTAAGGAAAGAGATTATTTTTAAGAGTCTTTGTTCACCGTAGACATAGATAGGATTCCCCCCTTCAATAGGAATGCGTACTATCTTTTCATAGCACAACAGTTCTGCGTGGTTCTTTGATAACCAATCCATGTCGAGAATAATATCAAAGTTAGGCAAGGAGATAGGGATTAGGTTAGCAAGAAAAGTATAACCTTCAATTTATATAACAAAATCCCTATAGACTTTATCAGCAAGTAATGATATACTTCCCGCAGTATCTACGTTAAATGGTTGCGCGAGTACAAAGCAAGCAATTTGAAAGGAATGCGCAAATTCATAAGACACAAAAAAATCTGAGGCACCAGAATCAAATAAGATGTGAGCAGGTCTAGAGTTGACAAGAAATGTACCCGTCACAACATTCGGGTCCTCGCATGCCTCCTCTGAGGTAATCTGGAATGCACGACCCTTAGCTTTTGGCACCTCCTCCTTTTTAGTTGGAGTACCCTTTGATTGTTGAACAGGGACTTGACTTCTCGCTGGTTGCTGAACAGAAGCTTGACTTCCCGTTATCTGACTAGTAAGAGTAGGGCAAAAACGCTTCTTGTGGCCAGTAATACCACATGCATAGCAAGTAACATCCTTTCTTGGGCAAGCTGGCTTTATATGACCCTTTTCTCCGCATCCATAACAGACAATGGATTCCTTGTCTATTTTGCATTGGCCCGGATGATTCCTTCCACAAATACGACATGAAGGCGATTTCATCGAAAAAGATTGTGATCTACCGCGTCCACGAGAGACACTTTGAGTTTGAACTTGATTACCAGGTTCAGCCCGAACGGATTGAGCTGGTAGAAAAGAAGGAACATGAACAGTTCTTTCAGTACGTGGATGCTTCGGAGCAGTAACAGTGGCACCATGTATTTCTAAGGGGCTGTTTGGCAGGATCTGAATTTTTAAGATCTAAATTTTTAAGAGGTCTGAATTTCTAAGAGGGTCTGAAATTTTAAGAGCTGAATGTTTAACATGCTGTTTGGTTGGGACCTCTGAATTGTTCAGCTGAATTATTAAAATGACCATTTTACCCTTCTGTTTTATTTTTTTTATTAAATTCAACTATTTATTTAGAAAATAACCTAATAAAAATTCTTAATTATGTATTAAAAAATAAATTAACACCATATAAAATCAAAATTTAGCATAAATCAAATTTAAACACAAATCCAAATCAAACATAAATATTTTTAAATCCACAAAATCATACTAAAATCCAAATAAAATCCTACAAATTTAATTTCACACCAATTGATTCGCAATCTGGTCACGTAAATTATCCATGTATTCATTTCCTTGTGAACCCCATTCCATATCGTGTACGTTTTCGCCATCATTTTGCCCCCCTTGTGCTTGAGCATTGTTCTCCTCGAACACCATAAATAACTCATCATGAATATCACATTTCCTTATGAAATTGTGGACTGCAAAACAAGCAACGACTATATCTCTTTGCACTGAAAAAGGAAAAGGAGCCATTCGCTTTAGGATTGGGAATCTCGCCTTCAAAACACCGTAAGCACGTTCAATAACATTTATGAGTTGCGCATGTGCATGATTGAATTTTTCTTCATTAGTTAACGCACGTCGCCGTCGATAGTCGGCTAACCAATACCTCGTGTTGCGATAAGGAGTCATAAATCCACGAGTGTTGGTGTATGCAGCATCGCAAAGGTAATATTTGTCTATACACATGAGTGAATGAAGTATTATATATAGAAATTTAATATCGTATTTTAGAATAAATTTAAAAAGAATTAAAAACCTGGAGGAGGGAAGGGAAAGCCTGAAGTCGGGTTACATGCAACTTCTTTCAAAACTCGCGAATCATGTGTTATACCCTCCCAACCGGCCCATACGAATGTGAACATCATATCAAAATCAAAAATTCCTAAAACATTTTGAAAGCATTCACCTTTTTCTCTTCCCCTATAGCGAGTCTGTTGATCAGCAGGCAGGACTGCATGTACAAGAGTTCCATCTAGCGCACCTATTGCCCCAGGAAAGATTTCTTTTAGCTTACGATGCCTCTCTGAGGAATTCACGATTGCATTAGAATTCGTTGGCACTATAACTTCTTTTGCAAAAATCATCATTGCATTTAGCACCTCATGAAAGCATCTATGAACTGTTTCTATGGAGTGTTGAAACCTTCGTTTGATAATCCTGAACCGTTTATTATGTGCTATAGTTGTCAAGAACATAGCCATCTTTTCATCAACGCTTATATGCCTACTACTTTGCAACCAATTGTTTCGTCTAAAATGATTGCATAAAAGTACATATGCTTCACGTGAAAGACGCATCAGATCATGACATTGTGTAGAAGTTCCATGTAACAATTCTTGTGTATGTTGATGACCACTCATTTCCGAATCATTATCAATTGCCCTTCCAATTCTGTTGGATGTTAGATTCAACCAATAGCAACATAGTAACATGAAAAATGCAATTTCTTCATCCGAATCCATAAGCAATCTGTTATTTTGAAAATACATAGCAATTATATTAACAACATATAACATAAAAATTCATCCAAAACATCAAGTCATTAATGTCAAGTAATCAAAAAAAAAACCCATCTAGTTCAAACCAAACATCAAGTAATCCAAAAAAAAACCATCTAGTTATCCAAAAAAAAAAAACCATCAACACATTCAAAAAATCTACTTAGCGAAACATTCCATAATGTGCTCCAACAGTCTTGACCCAATTCTCACAAATAGTTGGATCAGTGGTTAACCACACGTGCCTCTTATCCACGCCTTCACCAAAAAGAGCAACAGCAATAGTGTATCTTGGATCAAATATTCCCCATCCTAACTTCTCCAGTTTTTCCATACACGCACCCAAATTTGAAGAAGAATGCTTTTCCATAAATATTTTAGCAACTGTGGCAATATCTTCCCCGATTTCAAGCAATCTTGAGTTCGATGCATCTTTACCCTTATCTTTACTTTTTATTTTGACTCTTTGCCGTATCTGTAGTCTTTTGTTTTTTTGATTGAGTAGATGACTCGTCACTGAGACCTACAGTTTCTTGTTGAGTGCAATCGATGTCATCATAGTCATGCAAACTATAGTGGCTTGAGTCTTGAGTAGGACGGGGAAAGGTAGACATTGGTCCCCAACTATGCATGCCTGTCGCAGTCGCGCCTTCAAACAACTGTGTGCAAAGGTCAGGATACGGTAGTGGTGTGCGTCTCAAAGAATCCACATGTTTGTTTGACTGTTTGGAAAAAAATATTTTATTATTTAAAAACATTCTTCTTTGGAAAGATTGAAGGTGTTGGTTGTTGATTTGTACACATTACCGGTTTTGTTTTTTAACTTCAAAAAAGCACCAAACTTTGACTTTAGGTAGTCATAGTGGTTCTTCATTTGTTTTTGGTCGGCAATAAAGTTATGTTCAATTTTTAGTGTTTCAGCTACATTCCTCCAAGAAAGTGCTTTCAAACTACTCCCTTCCCGTCCATTGATCGTAACTTCACGTAAACAAGCTTCTAGAAATGTTTTCTCTACACCTTCTACCTTCTAACTAATCCTATCCTTCTTTTCTCCCATTTCTTTGATCAATTCAACAAAAAAAATGCATGTTTTAGCAACAAGTTATGCATTACAAATACACATAACATCAACATATAATGCATTACAAATGCACAGAACATCAACATATAATCCTATACATAGAACATATCAACATTTCATTATGTCCATTGAAAACATTAGGATTCGTTCATTTAACATCAAACTCAGCATATAACATCAACATATAATGCACATTTCCTAATAACAACAAGAGCATATATGATTTCAATACAACATCAAACACAAATATGATTTCAACAACATTTCAACATAATAATAGAACATAAAAACATTGAACATAAACAATTGAATATAAAAAATCAAACATAACATGAACTCATAGCAGGGAAATAATAAATCAGGAACTCATAGCAGGGAAATAATTTTTTTTTTTCGTTTTTTGAAGAAATCAGGAACAAATAACATAACATGATTTGGATTTTTGATTTTCATGTTTAGGAGCAGCAAGAAATCGGTTTCAGAAGAAGGAAGAAAGAAAAATAGCAAAAAAAAAACGATTTTCAGAAACAAATAACATACTTGATTTTGTTTTTTTAACAAATTAGGAACAAATAACATAAGATGATGTTGCTTTTTGATTTCCAGGTTCGGGAGCAGCAAGGAAAACGATTTTCAGAAGAAGGAAGAAAGAAGAATAGAAAATAAATCGATTTTAAGAGGAATAGCCTTATACCTGAATCGTCAGCGGGAGGTGGGAGGACGACCGGTGGCAGCGGCTGCGTTCCAGGGACGATCGGCGGCAGCGGCTGCGTTCGTCGACGGGCAAGATTGAAGGCGACTCGGATCGTTGCTGGGAGCAGATGCGAAGGAAGAAAAACGGAAGAATGCTTTTGATGGGTATTAGGTCAAAATAGGCACACGACTTTTTTTTATTTTTCAGACACTGCTCAAGATCTGAAAAAATAAGAGGCAAATATAGTTTTAAGAGGTAAAAATTAAGATGTAGACAAACAATCTGAATCTGAATTTTTCAGACATTGCCTCTTAATTTTGCTATTAAGAGGTAAACAAACGGACCCTAAGTCATGCTCACGTCTTCGAGCATATTCAACGGATTTATCGAATGACAGAACTTCTCGATTGGCAACGAAATCGTGGATTTCTTGTCGTAGTCCCTCCATGAATAACTGAATTTTCTTGTCTTCAGTTGGAATATACTTTGTAGCAAACCTTGCTCTTTGATTAAACTGAGTTTCATACTCATTCACAGTCATTCCTCCTTGTTTAAGCTCGAGGAATTACTTCTCCAATCTTCTCCTCATGTCTAGAGGACAATACTTCTCTAGCAAATGAGTTTTTAACATTTCCCAGGCTAAATTCTCCTGGTCAAACCCGTTGAGAGCTTCATATGTTGCTTCCCACTAGACCAAGGATTCTCCGATGAGTATTGCGGAAGCATAATTAGCCTTGTATTCATTATCCACATGAGAAATACGAAACACTTTCTCTGTGTTCTGGATCTAAGTAAGAACAATAATGGGATTGAGAACATCGGAAAACTCTGTAGCACCACTATTCTTGAAATCTTTGAACGAGGGACGCTTCACCTCTCATTTTGAAGATTCTCCAGTGGCTTTCTCTTTTCCCTTATCACCATTCTTTTTGTGTTCTTCGAGAGTCTGTCGAATAACACCAGTAAGTTTACCTAAGTGTCGCTCCTCACGAGGAGATACTGGAGTATTCACTTCCTCGGGTTGAGGACCTCCACCAACCTCAGGGGTATGGCTACTAACCTGTTCAGCCATTGCTCTGCAATACGGAGTAACATTGTATTTTAGAATATTAGGGTTTATAATTACATAATACTTTTACTTATATATTTCCTATGGTTTGTATCCCTATACTTACAATGATTTAGTTCATATATTGAACTTCCAATAGTTTAATTCTAAATACCAATCCTTAGAATTTAGTTCACTCAAACTACTGCTCTGATACCATGAGTGAAAGACCCTAACTTTCGTATTTATGAAAGACCCAAACTTTCATACTCGACAATATAGTTACTCCAAAACATGCTACAAGCATATTCATAAAAACAATATTTTACATTGATAAAGAGGTTACAAACTATTGGATACAAACCGACTATTTTAAAGTGCTATATATTACATAACTCCCCAGGATTCTATAGTTTTATATATATGGGAGTGCAAAATACAATAGTTTCAAACTATACGCTTCTATCGATATAATAGTTTCAAACTATTCAAAAATCTTCTACCAGTATATAACTATATTGGATGCTTATCTCCTGCAATTTGTTAAACATTGAGAGGGTAAGCGGTGATGCTTAGTGAGTTCAATAATAGATACAATATAACGTTATGCCATATATATACTTTAATATGGTAGAAGCAAAGAGGAACAAGGAACAACAAGGGCATATGTGAATCATGTGACAAACATTCCATATCAATCATTGATTTGATTTAAAGATATACAATCAATGAGACATAACAATTTCCATGCTTGATATACATCAATAAAGCTTTGGCCCAAACGACACAGAAGATATACAACTTCGGATTAACATTTTGGTAGATTTCAGGCTTATAGCCCTATCTAACCTTCTGCCAATACAATAGAATAGAATTCATTCCCTTACGGAGACATATTCTACATGGCCAGTGGATACATACCAGTACCAACGTGAATCTAAGTCCTTTCATTGATCACATGGTCAAAGGTATTTCTTTGCTATTAAAAATAGCGAATAAAAATAACCCGGAATAATAACACTGAAAAACACGTAGCACATATAACACATAACATACAATTGTTCCTATATATTAAACTCACTGTGAAATAACCGGGGGCTAAAATATTAATTTGGGCAGTACTTCGACTCTAAATATGACTTTCGTCGTTGAAAACCGAGCTCTGTGAAGGTAGAGCTTGAAAACCGAAAAGATAAATTTTTTCGGGCTTCTCGGGAGTCTTGGGGCGTGTTTCGGGCTTTGGAATCAGTACCGGAGCTTCCGGGGAAGTCGGAATAGTAGAAATATAAAAAAAAGGGTGAAAGTGCCAAATTTCTCAAACTACCCGAGAGGTCTCGCATGCCTTCTATTTATAGGGGAGGAGGAGTTCGAATCTGAAGCCAAGAGGAACACGCGGCAGCAACGAGGGGCTCCGGATGGCGCGCATGCGAGGGAGGCAGGTGGCTGCGAGGCTCGGACCAACTGACATTAGGGCGAGGCTTCGGACGGACAGGTGATCGCCTCGTATTGGTCGGATGGCGCGGTTCGGAACAACAGGCTCGCTGACACCGGCTTCAGATTGGACCCAACTTCGGTCCAATGGGCAGGCTCCACGTTGGTGCGAGGGTGATCCGGGGGTGTCTCATGCGAAGGTATCCCAAGCTTAGTGGACCTCGGATTTGGTCCAATCAGAAGGCGACACAGCAACCTTGGTCCTATCAGAAGGCGACACGTGGAGGCTGTATGCGAGGAATGACTTGGCAGTACTATTCATGCGAATTTTCTCGAAAAATGTGTCAAATCTTGTAAAATTCATAACTTTCGAATACGAGCTCCGTTTTTGACGTTCTTTATATGCATGCGTAGCTAAAATTATGCTTTACAATTTTTGTTTAGGCTTCATCGGCTAATTTTAACTTTAATTTTTATATTATTATTTTTAACGTACCGGGACAGGAAAATCCGTTAAAAATTTAGAACTTCTTCATCCGACGTCCGTTTTCGTAAGACTTTTTACCATTGTACTACCAATGACGAGACCTTCAATTCTCGTTTAGGTTGTGTCGGCTAAAAATATTCGATCTAAAATTCGAGTTTTTAGCTGTCTACTGCTAAGCTGAAACTTCGAAAAATCATAACTTCCTCATACGAAGTCAGATTTTGGCGTTCTTTTTATCGAACTTCTCGTTTTAACGAATAATACGACTTTCATTTAGATTACTTAGGCTAAAAAGTAATTTATCAAAAACTCACTTTTTACGTCATTCGGCGTCGTGCCGGTTTTGTCGCGAATCTTCGATTGGTCATAACTCCTTCGCTATAACTCGGATTTCGATGAGGTTTTCGCCCAAATGTTTCTATCGAGATTATCTACAACTTTCAATAATAAAATTTTACTTATTTAAAATTTTATATTTTCTCTATATTTCACTATTTGACATTTGATTGGAATCTTATAAGACTTCGAATAATTTCTGACAACAACTATAAAAACACACACATAACAATAGAAAAGATAATTACAAAAACAAGTACATATTCAAAACATGGGTTTACAACTTCAAAAACACACATATAACGACAGCTATATGGGTTTTGACCCAACAAAACATTTCAAAAAATGTTTTCCACAAACAAGTTTAAAGCCAATATTCAGCTTATAAAAACAAATACATATTTAAAAACAAACAAGTCGCTCTCAGGCATTGTAGGAAAGCATACCCAATAACCTACGACATGGGACCTGTTTCCCTCCGGGCATTGCCTGTTTCCCTCCGGGCGTTGCGAGAGAACCAATCACCTAGCAGCCCTATAGGAATTCTTACTAATCCTAGCTGGTTAAACCGACCCTTATGAGAGAACCAAACCTCATAGTCATAACCTTTGGCGTATCCCTCCGCACGCTGGCTAGTTTTAAACAAATTTCTTTTTTCCTTTAAAATCAATTTTAAACGAATAATTAAGTTTAAGAAAATTTTAGATTTTACACTTGATGTAAGGGTCTGTGAATATTATATGGTTGTTTGTTGTAATCGATTTGATCCAATTAATTTCAAGCTTTGGGAAATAATTTTTAATATATTATTTTCGATGCATTTTAATGTTTACAAGAGAAATCAAATATAAGATGGTATTTAATTTCTCCTACATTAAATTATTTTTATGAAAAACCATATTATTCAAAACTTTGATTGCCTTAAAATTCTTGTTTTAAAAAGAAAAATGAAAATTCAACCTGTTACGTATTTGGATATTTAAAATTATTTTGTTTGGTTTTTACAAACCTTTTAGTATCAATGTTTATAAAACTCACATATATACATTTATTAAAAAAACCGCAAAACACCTCTTGAATATATGAATTTTTATGCATTGCCTCGTTCGTGTTTGGACCATATATTGTGTTGGTGAATTGTTTCACTAATTGTATTTAAATGTAACTTGTTGACCAAAATATATCTTGGTGAACATTAAAAAGGTAAAGAAGGTATGGAGTGCATACTTGTTTAACTTTATACAAGATTCAAAGAAATGATGATTTCAGAACCGGAAATGATTTAGGAACTGAAACAGCTTCCGGACTGCGAGCAATATTTCGGAACTAGAATTGGTTTTCTTAATTGCGAGCGGTACTATTCACTTCCGATGAGCTGTGAAGATCGGAACTCATAACATTGGGTTTCTTAACTTCGATGGGTATTGTTAACTTTCGATGAGCTGTGAACATCGGAACTCGTCAAAACAACTCATATTGGTTTCACATTTTGGTGTTTTACTCATCGGTTAAAGCTATTATATAGTGAATATGGACATGGTTTTAGACCTTGTCTTTATCCATGTTAAAATTGCTTGTTTTGTGAAAGTTTTGACGGTGGGAGACAATTTTTGAACAGAAAACTGTCTTCTAACAGTTTTCAGACAAAAGACATATTTAAACACATTTTGGTCAAAATTATGGTACAGACGAAAAACATAGCATCTCATTCTCGTCTTCTGTTTTCTCTCATTTTCTAAGCCTTATCCAATTGAGTATTTTGGAGTGCCACCAAAATAATTCGATTTAAAAGTGGTTAACACAATTCTCAGAATTTCCAAGTGTTTTTAACCCAAATTTATAACAGACTGATTATGGTTGTTTGTATTAATCGGTTATTGTTATAATTGGTTTTGCATTTTAACATATTATTGTAATAGATTCAGTTTCTTTTGGTATATTTAGTTTATTTACTTATTTATTTAAGTATTTTATTGTATATGTAAAAACAAAAACTAGAAAAAGATGAAAACACCACACAACAAACTTTAGTGAACTTAACAAAGCCCAATACCGATGCATACATTTAAGACCATCAACCATATAAAACCAGAATTGCCCTATCTATACATATCTCTATATAGGGTTTGGCGAGTCCAAGTCGGCCTAATTTCAGCGGTATGCCAGCTAACGAAGGCGAGTGACAACATCATCTTGCAAAACAAAATTGAGCGAATTGTCAATATCCAGTTGCTCCATTTCTCAACTACCTGGCATTTTTACGGTGATTCCTTTTTGGAACAATTACTAGTGTTAGGCTGATAGCTGATGATGTATGCATTGGTATTAGTCTTTGTTTGGTACTTTGGTCCATTAGGGTTTGAGGTTATGTGTTTTAATTATTTCTAATTTCCAGATTTACATTTATAATAAAAAAAACTACATACAACATAAGAAATTGAAATTTAAAAATGCCAAACCGAAAAAAAAATAATCGATTATTACAAACAACCACAATCAACATATGGTCCAAAGATGGACGAGGAAATGCATAAACAATATACATTCAACAAAACATTTTTATGATTTTCTTTAAAATTTAGATATATGAGTTCTACAAAAATTATAAAACCAAACACCAAAAGTTTAAATATTCGATATCCGATAGGTTGAATTTTGCATTTCCATGGCTCATGAAATCAATGAACACAAAGGAAAATCCGAAAATTTAAAAGGTAATCAAAGAGAGAAATTAAATTAAAAAGACTTCGACTTGAGTGTAGGGAATAATAGATTGGAGCAATGTATATATCCACGTCGGCAAGTAGCAGTTAGAAGTTGGTTAGCTTTTCGTTTATGTTACAATTAGTTAGGTTGATATTAGTAGTGTATGTTATCCTAACTTGTATAGTATATATTTGTAAGTGGTGTATGTTCTAAGTACACCCATGCCATAATTTGTCGAAGATAAAACTTTGGAGGTAACAAGAAGAAGATCAAAGTGGAATAATGATGACTACATCTGTCGTGGTCACGTTCTCAATGGTATGTCTGACTCTTTGTCTGATATCTATCAAAATGTTGAAATTGCAAAAGAACTATGAGATTCTCTTGAATCCAAGTACATAAATGAAGATTCTTCAAGTAAGAAGTTTCTTGTCAGTAACTTTATGGGTTACAAGACGACTGACTCTAGGCCTGTTATGGAACAATTCCATGAAATGTTAAGAATCCTGAGACAATATGCTCAACACAATCTAATAATGGATGAAACCCTTTTTGTGGATGTGATTATTGACAAACTACCCCCTTCTTGGAAAGATTTTAAACATAATCTGAAACATAACAAAGAAGGAATAAACTTTGACTTAACTAGGAAGTCATCTATGGATTAAAGAGTCCTTAGGGACTCAAGAACTTGATAACAATCATAAAAGAAAGAATCAAGTTGGTTCCTCTTTTGTGAACAATGTGGAAGCAGAAAGTTCAAAGAATCCCAAGAAGTCTAATATAAAAAGGAAGTTTAAAGGAAAGGATGACAAGTCTTCGACCAAGAAGGAAAAAGTGGTTTGTTCGAATTGCAACAAATCAGGTTGCTTCAAGAAAAATTGTCTTCTTTGTAAAGTGAACAAGGATTGTGTTGGGCTAAGTGGATGGAAGGATCCAGAAAAGAAACAAGGTCACATTCATTACAAGAGATTAAAAGACATGTGAAAAATAAGTTTAATTCCCGCTTTTGATATAAATAATGAAAAATGAAAAACATGCATGTTAACTAAAATCACACGACAACCTTTGAAAGGTGTTGTTATGAAAAGACAGGTGTTGGAACTTATACATAGTGATTTATGTGATTTCCATGCAACACCTTTGCTTGGAAACAAAAAGTATGTTATTACCTTTATTGATGACGCATCTTGATATTATAATGTTTATTTGCTACATTTAAAAGATGATACTCTTGATAAATTTAAGATTTACAAACAAGAGGTTGAACTTCATAAAAATAAATTAAAATAAGTTTTACATATTGATAAAGGTGGTGAGTATTATGATCCGATTTATTCTGAATCGGATGGAATAATACATCAAAAGACGTCTCCTTATACACCATAGCAAAATGGTATAGCTGAAAGGAAAAAGAGATATTTGAAAGAAATGGTTAACTCCATGTTATCCAATTCACGTTTGAGTGAACGTTTCCGGGGTGAGGCTATGTTAACTGCATGTTATATTTTGAATAGAACTCGAAGCAAAAGGAGTAAGAATACTCCTTATTAACTTTCGTTTAAAAAGGTACCAAATTCGAGTTATCTGAAAGTTTGAGGTTGTAGAGCAGTTGTAAGGCTCACTAAACCCAAAAGGAAAATATTGGGTGAAAGAGTTATAAATTGTATCTTTATTGGATATGCTGAGCACTCCAAATATTATAGATTCTATATTTCATAATCTAATGACTCTGTGACTGTGAACATTGTTATAGAGTCAAGAGATGCTATTTTTGATTAAGAAAGATTTACATCTATACCTAGACCAAGGGAGCTCATATGAAGTTATAAATTACACAACAAAGTCTAAATGAAAGTTGTAGACCCTAGTCGATAGCTACGCGTGGATATAAAACCCTTTGAAAACGGAGCTTGTATGAAGAAGTTATGAAATATTTAAGAAAACAGAAAAACCTACGTGCAGCTGTGTGTGTAGACAAGGTGTGCGGAACACATTGTCATTCTACCAAATACTTGACATGTGGCACCACTCAGAGAACGACACATTAGCACCCTGACCATTTGCGTGGCGCACCCCGACAGAGTGAGCGGTGCACATATCGTTTTTCGGCTATAAATATCCACCTTCGTATAAGCTTCTCATATCTCACCCCTACAAGCTTTCTCTCTCGATATGCTTCTACTTATATCCATTTCACCTTAGTTCTTAGTATTCCGGCGAAGCCCTGCAACCCTTATGTGACCGACAAGTAGTAGCCTTCGAGTAGAATCTTTGTCAGTGCAATTTCTGGACTTTAGTCTAGGGAATTTCTATAAGTTAAATTACACTTTATATTATTTTAATGTAATTTATATTTAAATTCATAGTCACTGTTATGAACTTATAAATAAGATTTGTTAGTAAATCCAACGTCATATTACTAATTGATCTACTTATGGGTATGATGTCTATGCTAGATTTATTCATGTGTTAAAAGTGGGATTTCCAAACTGTATACTTAATATACCAAATAGACCCTACCTCCGATAAGATCCTAACTGGTTGTTCCTTATCAGCTATAATCAATAGACATTGGTATTATTGAAGAATCTATACTATCATTAGTCATAACGAATATTAGACTAAGATTTAGTGATAACTGAACTAGGTCACATCAAAAGAAAAGCTAAGTTCTAGAGCGAAGCCCTGTTCGAATTATGAATCATCACTTTATAAAGTGAGTGTATAGTCCCTTTCATGAACATGATTTTAATATAAATATTAACTAAAGTATTAAATATCTATCAAAGAGTATACATGTGAACTAAATGCTTAATGCTTGGAATATGTGTGAGGAATATATTTGATATGCGAACCAGATATAGTTCTATATGCGTTAATATATATATATATATATATATATATATATATATATATATATAGTTCTCTCTCTCTCTCTCTCTCTCTCTCTCTATATATATATATATATATATATATATATATATATATATATATATATATATATATATATATATATATATATATATATTAGGCGAATGCCTGCGCGTTGCGAAGTCTTTACAAATATATGTTTTTTTTAATATAGCAATAACGTTGTTGTTAAATTTGATATAATAATCCGTATACTAAATTGACATAATATATTGATTATTTTGAATTGTATGATAATATATACATTTATAATAATTGCATAATCTCAATCGTTTGAATGACTTCTACCCACTTAATATATGGTTTAATGTTATTGATAGTTGTTGTTATTGTTAATTGATTTTTTAAAATTTATTTTCTTGATGTTTTAATTTCTATCATTATAATTATTTAAAACATCAAACATTGATTTTTGATTCTAAAGGTAACAATATAATAATTTATATAGAATTATTTTTAAGTATTGTTATTGTATTTTATTTTAAGCTACTTATTTGAAATTTTTTAACGATTATAAAAATATATTTAGGGAATATTTTAGTTAAATTCAGATTACAATTTAGTTTTTGCGTTTATCACTTTTAACTATTTATAAAATATTCTTTGGTTTTGTAAGTGTAACTGAAATTTATAATTAAGTTAACATTGTAATGTTATATTTAAAATAACAATTTAAGTATTTTCAAAGCTGTTCAAAAGTTGTAGCTTTAAACGAATAATGGTTTAGATAAAACAACATATTAAATCTAATAAATTAAGTATAATATGTTAAAAGTTAAGAACATAACTTTATAAGTAGAAGTAAAAATATTATTTTATAATTGAAATTAGTATATTTGTGATTACACTTTAGGTTTGATATTTATTTAACCTTATTAACCAACTTATAATCATTATTAGAAAAACACTATAATTAATCACTTTTAATTAATTACAATATATTCTTTGGGGTTTTTAAGTTAAACTAAAATTTATATTTAAGTTGATCCTATAATGTTATATTCAAATTAATAATTTATGTATTTTATACAAATTGTTCCAAAATTGTATGTTTAAAATGATAATGGTTTACATCCAACAATATATTAAGACTAATAAATTAACTATAATTTATCAAAAGTTAAAAAACATCACTTAATAAGTAGAAGTAAATATATTATTTTAATATTGAAATTTAGTTTATATATAATTACACTTTAGGTTTGTTATTTATTTAGCCTTATTAACCAACTTATAATTATTATTAAAAAAAACTGAAAAGTAATGGAAGTTTCAAATGAATATGATGAAAGAAAAAAAAAAGCATGAGAGTTTCAAATGAATGTGATGAAAGGAAAAATGCTTTCTTTATAATATAGTATGATGATATGATGATATGCTATGATATCTATATATATATATATATATATATATATATATATATATATATATATATATATATATATATATATATATATATATATATATATATATATATATATATATATATATATATTATTTCATGATAATAATAATGTAAGTATTAGGAGTTGAGCATCATAGTCTTACATAGAGATAAAATAAGACTTACAAAAAAGGCCTAAGTTTAATTAGGACATATATTAGGTAGTATATCCTTAAGAATAGGTGTGTGACATACACAAAGGCTAGAAATCTGACAATTGTCCCTGGTCCGCGAGTAGGGATTAGGTATAGACATCTACCATTGGTTCGAGAGTATGGATTAGACACAATCATTTATCCCTGGAACAAGAGTATGGATTAGACATAGTTATTTATCACTGACCCGAGAGTATGGATCACACTCATTTATTCATTCTTGATATGAGAGTATGGATTAGATATATTCATTTATTCCTGATCCGAGAGTATGGATTAGGTAAAGTCATTCACTTTTGAATCCGATATGGATTATGTCCTTGCATATGACTGAAATTCAAGTATCGACGGGATGGGGTAGATTGCTTATATGAAGTTTATTTGTATATTGCAGGTTTTAAGATATATATATATATATATATATATATATATATATATATATATAATAACATTGTGAAATTGAAATCGTTATGTACTCACCAGGTTTTCCAACCTTACCGACTCAGTTTCTTTGTATCATATGTATCGATACGAAGGTACTTGATGTTTGGATCTGATGAGAGATTAAAGGAAATATAGGACATTTGATATTGTAAGGCATGCAATATTTTCATTGTGCTTATGTTTCTGTATTAATGATGACATCCAAGAAGTATTATTGAAACGCATTTCTTCGGAAATGCTTGGTAATAATTTTATCACATGATTAGGAACAAATGCTGCATTATAATTCTTTAAAAAAGATACTCTAAAATGAATTAATCATAATTAAACCGGTCTTTTTTTTATCATGATAATGAGGATGTCATATGACGCACACAATATATATATATATATATATATATATATATATATATATATATATATATATATATATATATATAGGTTCATGTATTCTAACTATTTATTATGTGGATGTAGAGTTGATTGTGGACCAATCAAAATTTAAAAAATAAATAAATATGTACAAAAATAAATAAAGGTAATTAAGTAATTTGATAAATAACTTCCACAAATACTCCATATAATCATGCTATTGACTTTGACTTTTAACCTAATTTGTCCCCCTTTTAATCACCACAACCCATATTCCCCTTAAATACATCTACAACGATTTTATATCCCTCCAATTTTGTCGACGTTGGAAACTTCATCCCTTTGTTCATCTGTAACTATCAATCAATGAGTTCTACCCCTTTTCCGATCCCAAATTGCCTCCTCACGTTCGTCAACACCATCACGTCTATCATCAATTTCCCTTAAAGATTGTGACCCGTAATCGAGCTTGAACAATCTGGTTTTTGCAACATTAAACAAATTGAAGTTCGCATTTGACTTGATTGGATTTACATGTTTACTGAAAGGAATATCAATTTATATTGGCGTTCTTCTACTTCTGTCTAGGTTTTGATTGGATACGGTAAGTGTTCCTTTGGAGTTCTTCCTGGATTTCAATTAAAATCTTAGTTTCGGTTGTGTTTGTATGAGCTTAGTTTGAAATTGATTTATGGTGTTTCAATTGTTATACCGGAACCTGACATTGACGCACAAATTATAGATTAATAGAAATCATTTTTTTTTACAATTCCACCACCACGTCCACTTTTGATTATCATAAGAATCAATTTGAAATTACTTCTGAAACGACCCAAAAATCACGACTAAAAATTTCTTTTAAAACATTACTAAAACTGGATTTATAAAACGTATCATAAGTCAAACATAACTTTCGAGTATTAAATTCAAAACATAGCATCATTATCAGAGTCAAACATTCCCAGGCTAGCTGACTATGGTGTGTGCTCTGCAATCTTCCTGAGCTCTTCTTTTGAAAACCGAGTACCTGAAACCAAAACTGAAAACCGTAAGCACGAAGCTTAGTGAGCTCCCCCAATCTACCACATATCACACAAAACATATAAAGCACATATTGGGCCTTGCCCACTGCATCGGACCGAAGTCCGGGCTAACGGGGCCTTGCCCCCTACATCGAACCGAAGTCCGAAGCTGACATCGGACCGAAGTCCGAAGCTAACTGACTGGGGCCTTGCCCCCTCCATCGGACCGAAGTCCGAAGCTGACTATCTGGGACCTTGTCCCCTCCATCGGACCGAAGTCCGAAGCTGACATCGGACCGAAGTCCGAAGCTAACTGACTGGGGCCTTGCCCCCTCCATCGAACCGAAGTCCGAAGCTGACTATCTGGGACCTTGTCCCCTCCATCGGACCGAAGTCCGAAGCTGACATCGGACCGAAGTCCGAAGCTAACTGACTGGGGCCTTGCCCCCTCCATCGAACCGAAGTCCGAAGCTGACTATCTGGGACCTTGTCCCCTCCATCGGACCGAAGTCCGAAGCTGACATCGGACCGAAGTCCGAAGCTAACTGACTGGGGCCTTGCCCCCTCCATCGGACTGAAGTCCGAAACTAACTGAACACAACATATCATAACATATCAACTGGCATAAACTCACATATACTGCATACTACATCGGGCCGTAGCCCGGAACACATAACACATACATCCTGTTTGAGCCACGAAGGCATCAACATACTAACTACTATATCAGATCAACATCCGAAACTACTGCTAGCTAAACGGGCCGGCATTGTGGCCTTAGACCCGTTCCTACTGGAAAGGAAACTCACCTGAACTGCTGAGCCCTGCTGATAAACCTCTGGCTGCTACTCGACAATCCCCTGAACCGCTGCTCCTCTAGCTCTCCGAGCTATCAATATACATATAACACTTAGTCTGACAGTCAACTAAGTCAACTCTGGTCAAAGTCAACCTTCCAGGTCAACCCTACTCGCCGAGTCTTCCTAAAGACTCGCCAAGTTCATAAGCTCAGGGACTTTCTTATTCGCGACCCGACTCGTCGAGTCAGTCCATGACTCGCCGAGTCCAACTAGTTCCAAGTCCTGTCCTGTCCAACTCGCTGAGTCACCACCCGACTCACTGATTCGAGTCTCAACTCAAAAGGGTTTAGGGTTTCGCGATCTGACTCGCCGAGTCCAAGAACAGACTCGCCGAGTCCAAGACAATCTTCAACCAACTCGTCGAGTTGTTCATCCAACTCGCCGAGTCCATGCCTAACTTCAACCGACTCGACGAGCTGTTCATCCTACTCGTCGAGTTCCTCCTCATCTTCAAGCTACTCGCCGAGTCCACTCGAAGGACTCGTCGAGTCTATCCAGTCTTCAATCCATGCAATGGCTTTTCGAGCCAAACAGAACTTCCAACTCATAGATCCATACTTCTAGGGCCTATTCCCCACGTAAAGTGGCAAACTTTACGTGTAGATTGAGAGATCTAAGCTCAAAACACACTAAACTAGGGTTTATGGCAAATATGCTTCTTTAACATACCAAGGGCTGATACTTTAGGGGATTCAAGACCAAAACCAACATGGATCTGAGGTAGCAACCTCAGATCTGACCCTCCAACTCGAATTGGTTACAAATCATACCAATAATGACTAAAACCCACACATAAGAATAGATCTAGATGCAAAAGGGAGTCTAATCAGCAGCTTATTACCTCCAATTGATCTGAAATGTCTTCTCAATCTCGGATCTACAGTCCCTTCTTGCACTTCCAAGGCTTTTCTTCCTTCTCCAAGCTTATAGTGCTTTCTTCAATGCAAGATCTAGCTCAAAAACGGATATGGCGGCTAGGGTTGATGTTCTGGGGGTAAAGAGGCACTAAAGGAACCCTAGGAAAGAGAATGAGACGCTTAAATAGGCTCCAAGTCCCGGATTTAGGGTTTTCCTCGTTCAGACCCAACTCGTCGAGTCTCCTTGGCCGACTCGCCGAGTCGGTCGCTAACACCTCACCCCGGATCCCGCTCGGACTCGCCGAGTCCCTCCTTGGACTCGCCGAGTCTCCCTTAAACTCGAGGTTTTTCTTTCTTTTCTTGGCTTTCCGAACTTTGGGGTGTTACAACTCTCCCCCACTTAAACTAAACTTCGTCCTCGAAGTTTGCTATGATCAACTGCCTGCGAACTGCCTCCAACTCTCTGTCTGGAAAATCCAACACCCTTTTGCCCATCACTCCGGCCACTCACCGTGCCGATCACTACCGATAGAACATACATAATCCTTCTCTTTCCCATAATTTCCTCAACGTTACTTTTTCCGACTGAAAATCCTGCTGCCTCCCATCCGCCTACCGGATGCACTGAGACTACTCTGGTCTAACCAATCTCCCGACATCTGAGTTACCGGACTCCCACCGGTCACTACACTCCATCGCAAACTCCTAGTCTCTTCCAACGACTCCTGAAGATACATCAACTATCTATAACTGTTCTATCCATTCTGCCGCTCATACTAAAACGATGCTGCTGGAACCATCTTGCTTTTATCCCACCTGATTACTCATCTTCTACCAACTCGAGCCTTCCCTCCTGAATGAAAAGCTACCTGCCTAGCTATCCTTACAGATCACTTATACTCGGCAAAAGGCTCAACTGATCCTGCTGAGAGGGACTTGCCAATTTCAAATCAACCAACTATATCGTCAGCACTTGCATTCCAACGCAAAAACATATACTGACCCAGAACCCTGAAACCTTCCAAACACTGAACTGCCTGCAATACTGAACATGCCTGAAACACTAAACTGCCCGAAACGCTGAACCGACTGAGACGCTGAACGGCCTGAAACACTGAACTGGCTAAAACGCTGAGCTGCCCGAAACACTGAACTGACTGAAACATTGAGCTGCCTGAAACACTGAACTGACTGAAACACTGAACTCCAACCCAACTGTGGAGTCAAGGGGCTCCTCACTTAGTCGCTTCCACGACTTCTGAACGAAATCTTCCTCTAGGACTAGTTTCCACTAGTTATCCTGTCACTGTGGCTCTAGTAACCTTCCGATCCAACCGATCGGGTCCATACGTCACATCCTGACCTCATCAATTCCATGACTAGCAACATGATGGCTCCCAGACTGACGGTAGCCCGCAACATACCCGAACCCCAACGGTCCACTGCTACTCTGATCTCATAACTGATGTGACGATCTAAAGCCCAAATTGCTGACTTAGCCATAACTGATCCATTTGGGAAATCTGAAATCTAACCCGTGGATTCCCATACCCTCACTGCTGCACCCGAACTGGTGGTACAACTGCTTTCCCGCGTCTAACACGCGCTCATGCTACCTACCAATCTGATAAAAGGCTGCGACTACGCTCGCGGACTTACAACTCTCTAATACTATCTGGCTGCTAGTGGATGCTACGGCTACCCCCGCAGACTTACAACACCACTACTACTATCTGACTGCTAGTGAATGCTACGGCTACCCCCGCAGACTTACAACACTACTACTGCCATCTGACTGCTAGTGAATGCTACGGCTACTCCCGCAGACTTACAACACTACTACTGCTATCTGACTGCTAGTGAATGCTACAGCTACCCCCGCAGACTTACAACACTACTACTGCTATCTCGAGAACATCCTGACTATCCCTAGTCCCGCTAGTGATTCCTCAACCCTATTTCTAAAAAAAAAACAGTCCTTAGACTTTGAATTCTGCATCATCCTCGACATCTTATATCCTTGATATACTTAGCGCTTCGTCGAGGAATCCTTCGACTTGGTTCCCAAACCAACCGTCTACTAATCCGGATACAAGAAGCTATTGTTGGGAAGTTTCCAACTTCCCAACTCCTGAATCTACGCAACCTGCATGCTGCCTCAGACACTGGCTACTAATACGAAAACATCTCTTGTTACCCGCTCTCAGGATCTTCATTCCGACTCTCATGCGTCCGACAGGTGGTCCTCCAATCTTGGATCCCCAACCAGCTTCTAACCATCTCGATTACATGAACTAACTGCTGGGAAAAGTTCTCGAACTCCTAATTCTGAACTTCTCAATCCACCCATCACTGTGCTACTACCATTTCTTCTTAGAAGCCGCCCGCTCATTCTGAGTCTACGAGACTCTTATCCATATATACCCGGAGGGTTCTCCCCCACTTCGATCCTGCTTGCCCCTTGCTGCTTCACACTCAAAAGAGATCCCGATCTTTGCTGCCATTCCAAAATCATTCTGCTAAGGAACCCAAGCCTGCCATAGCTAGGGATCTAACCAATCCATCCCAACACTAACCACTCCGAACTAGCGAAACGAACCAAATCTCTCCCAACCATGCTACAGTTACTGCATCCTCCGAAACCTTCTCCATAAGTGCACATCCCTTAACTACCAACCAATTATCCGAGGTATGCAAATGGCATATAACATAATCACAAGCAAGCCACACTAAAATACAACACTTATACCACAAATTGATGCAGAACCATAACAATATAATCATAACATAAGCTGACAGAAAAACAAAAGTTACGTACCTTCATTATTCGGTGCTGCTCGAATCCCTGCTGAAATCTACCGGAAAACTCGGCTCTGAGCCGTAGGCACCCTTGCCCGGCCCCGACAACTGCTGGCGATACTTGAAGTCCCAAGGGCAGGAGCTGGCACCTGCCCTGCTAGATACAAACTCGGACAGTGGGCCTTCTTGTGGCCCCTCTGACTGCAATGGAAACACAACGGATCAAGCCCCTGGGCGATGGTAACAACACAGTCTCTGCTAAAATGACCAATCTGGCCGTACTTGAAACACCCAGCATCGCCACCACTTCTACGCCTACACACACCCATGTGCGTCCTTCCGCACTTCCCGCATCGACTGCGGCTCTGATAGTTCCTCGCCCTCAAATCCGAACCCTTGGGCCTCTTTCCCGAACCTGAGGCTACATGAGTCTCATCCGCTTTCCTCTTCCTTTCCGATTCCCTGCTCGCCGACTGGGCAACAACTGTCTGATCCTGGAGCCTCTCGATCAATCTATCAGTGATCCTCACGACCATGTCGGGCAGATCCTCGCGGATGGCTCGCGAAACTTCCTCAACTATCCAATCATCCAAAGGTCTCTCTTGAAGACAGGATGCCCGACTCACTCTTGTCCCCTGATGGCAGAAACTAGAAATAGGATCTCCCTCCCTTATGGATCCCTGAACTCCATAAGATTCGGGGCCTAGACGAGCCCCAAACTGCCCTGAAACTATCCCGGCCTTAAAGGCCTCAAGATGACTGTCCATGAGCTCCACAATGGCCTCTCTAACTGAACCGAAAATCATTGGAGTCTGATCAATGATGTTGCGCGTAATTTCTGTGGAAATGAAATCTCTCATCTGATCATCAAGCTGCCCGGCTCTGAAGCCCGAGCTAGACCCCTCCTCGACACCTGAACTGCTAACTGGTATCTCGCGCAACGTCACCATGCTGAAAAATATAACCAAAAATCCTGATCAATTTACACACTACTGCTGATGGATCTCTCACATACTCTACTAGTTCCTTGGTTTTGCCTCGGCCCCTCTTGAATCGAGTACGGATCCTCTGCTTTCAGTAGTATGGGCTCCTACTACCTTCCACATCTATCCGTACTTTCCCCAAGAGTTACCTCAACTCCACCAAGTCCCCTTTTATACTTCTACTGATCTCTGCCACTCTCATCCCAGGCTTGCCCTAGGGAACCTCTGACTCTACCCAAACAGTCCTCAGCTGCTGAAGGCCTCCTAGTAATGCCAATTAGTCACCACCTGAATACCATCACATGTGACGAGGCTCAGATAATCCTTCAAGTAAAAGACTCGTCCCTACAACGGTTGGACTCAGACAAGAGCTGCGCAGTAGGGCCAAATCCAGCACTCTGAGATTATTCAACCCTGACCACATGTGATGTGATGTATTCACCTAATGGCTAACTCCCATCACTCAGAGTCCCACAAAGCACAAAGCAAGCAGCATTCGGATAAAGGAAACATACTCAAGCAAATCTATCCTCATAACGAAAAACTGCACTAGCATACAATGCTAAGCTCATGCTATCAGGCATAACCTACACAGGCTATCCTACTACTGTCTACTCAATACTAGCATGCAATTCTTATCAAGCTGAAACACATAAAGCAGGCACATAAGGCATCGTCCTAGATCCTTAGCCCTATTCTAGCATGCTGTTCTACTTAAGCTGAAACTGAAACTAAAACTGAAACTGATACTGATAATCATAATATCACTTGTATGGGTAAATTGGGAGTACTTACTTGAGCTCGGCTGATTGCATGCACCACACCCTTTTCTCTTTTCAAAACTCTTTTTGCTTTTTCTCAAAATTGTTTTCTTTTCTCAAAATTCTTTTGTAACTACGATTTTTCTTTTGAAAACTATATGTCACTTCCTTAGTTTGAGTTCAGACACACTCGGGAGTGCGCCCGAATCCCTCAAACCAAGGCTCTGATACCAACTTGAAACGACCCAAAAATCACGACTAAAAATTTCTTTTAAAACATTACTAAAACTGGATTTATAAAACGTATCATAAGTCAAACATAACTTTCGAGTATTAAATTCAAAACATAGCATCATTATCAGAGTCAAACATTCCCAGGCTAGCTGACTATGGTGTGTGCTCTGCAATCTTCCTGAGCTCTTCTTTTGAAAACCGAGTACCTGAAACCAAAACTGAAAACCGTAAGCACGAAGCTTAGTGAGCTCCCCCAATCTACCACATATCACACAAAACATATAAAGCACATATTGGGCCTTGCCCGTTAGCCCGGACTTCGGTCCGATGCAGTGGGCAAGGCCCAATATGTGCTTTATATGTTTTGTGTGATATGTGGTAGATTGGGGGAGCTCACTAAGCTTCGTGCTTACGGTTTTCAGTTTTGGTTTCAGGTACTCGGTTTTCAAAAGAAGAGCTCAGGAAGATTGCAGAGCACACACCATAGTCAGCTAGCCTGGGAATGTTTGACTCTGATAATGATGCTATGTTTTGAATTTAATACTCGAAAGTTATGTTTGACTTATGATACGTTTTATAAATCCAGTTTTAGTAATGTTTTAAAAGAAATTTTTAGTCGTGATTTTTGGGTCGTTTCAACTTCAATCTTGAGGATGCACTGCCTCTTTACCGTAAACTACTTAGATTAAGTTAATAAAATTGTATCGTTCTTTTGACTATTCAAGCTTTTGATATTTGAATTGTTCACTAAAATTCTTAGCTTTAGATACTTGAAGCCTTATTGTTTAATTTTTTTAGTAATACATTATATGATTGATTGTTTGTTTACCTTTTTCAAGCTTAATTGATAACTGATAATGTGATAATGGATTTGTTTGTAGAATCTATATGATGATATGAATAATGTGAGGCGAGGTAATTAAATATTAGAATTTTGTTTTACCTTTTTCTTTCATCGAGATTTTGGAAATTATAAAAGAAACATCACATTTTTTTGTGTTTGTTTTCCACTAGAAGAGAACAATGATTTTTCCCTAATTGTTTGAGGTTTAAACAAAATTCAAAGAAGGAAGTGAGTGTTATACTAAATAATTATGACCATGTGATATGCATTCTGTCATAATGAGGAAGGCCAATATTCTTTGAGAATGAGGAATGGCAAAATCCTTTTGGTTGTCATACAAAGTTCTTTGGTTATGACCATATAGTATACATTATGTTAGAATCATTAAAGTTTGAAAAGGTATTTTATCATATGATTTGTTAATATGTGTGTGTGTGTGTTTTATTTTATTTTATTTATTTATTTTTTTTGCAGACATGAGGATTACATGTATCAGATGATGAAGATAAATGTGTTCTCACGGAATGTAATTCGTGTCTGATGTTAGTCTCGCATAATGTCATTCTCGTAAAAATGGTTGAAATCAAGTTGACTTTAGACCATTGAAGAAGATCAAATTCATTTGTTCAAGAATTATATATAAGCATTCTATGATTTTTAAGAATTTATTTCATTTTTATGACATTTTTTTAGAATATGTATAATTGTATTAAAATGTAGAAGACTATTATTCTATAAGAATGTGTATAAATCTACATTCAGATGTCCATAAATATTAGATCTTGTTATTTTTCAACTAATGATTCAAGATTGTTGTACTTCTTCAAGAAGTTCATTTAATCAAAATATATATTCTGTTAGAAATGTGTATCCTGCCATTCTTATAAAATATCATTCTAACAGAATGTCATTTGAATAAAATTGAGTATTATTGAAAACTACGTTAGAACTAAAATTTAGTTAATTAACAAAATCAGAATTTTTAAATGAAGAGAATTAGTTATCCCAAAAATTCAGAATTTTCCTTTCTTTTAATTTTATCTCAATTGACTAAAATACCCTTATAGTGAAATTAGATGATGTTTTTCTATTATCTTTAATTCAATAATATGTATTAATCACTTTCTTAAATTAACTAAAATGATTGGTCCACAATCAATCTTACATCTATACAATAGATAGTTAGAATACAATATCCTAAGTCTCTCTCTCTCTCTCTCTCTATATATATATATATATATATATATATATATATATATATATATATATATATATATATATATATATATATATAATAGGAATGTAATTAAAGATAATCCTATAAAGTAGGTTTGACTTAATTTATTTGTGATTTATAGGTTAGTTTAAGTCTATGTTTGGTGGACTAGTCAAAAAGCTATTTGACAGTTAAAAACTAACATAGAGCTATAAAAACATCTAATAGCTTCAAAACTAGCTCCTATCAAGTAGAAATAATATTTGGTAAAACTAGCTGAAATATATGTAAAATGACAAAAAAAAATATAAAAAATGATTTTTTTTAATATAAAAGGTATATTTAGTACAATCCAAAAAATTTAAGAAACTAATTGAAACACTAATATGAGTAGATTTTTAAAATGGCAGATTATAAACTATATTTTAGATTGTAAAAATAATAATTTTAAAAAAGTTAGCTTTTAAGCTAATCATGACATATCAAAATCGCCAAAATAGAATGTTTTGAAATTAGCAACATTACAATAAATATTTAAAACATAGTAATAATGATATAATAATATTGCTTATGATAAATTTTAATAAAAAGTTATAATAAAATAGAAATAACAATACGGAGTTTAAGTTAACAAATAAATTATTATTATTATTATTATTACAATAATAATAATTATTATATAATAATTTATTTATTTTGCAAAGTCTTTATGAGAGATATGAATAAATCAAATTAAAATAACAATAGTGAATAAGGAAATAGGTATTGATATTTTTTAACTACTAATTAATAGAAATTTCAAAGAATTTAGTAATATCTAATAAGAACAAAAAAAAACCTTAAGAACTTCAACCTAAATTTTTTATTGCAAATAATAGATAATAGATAATAAAGAATAAAAATATCAACGTTGCACTTATTAATGAGTGTTGCACTTATTAATGAGTTATTATAAGATAAATCCAAAAAAGTTTTGAACGTCGACCCAGAATAGAAACATTTTCATTTTTTGGACTAATATATAGATAATAATTTGAGAGAAAAAAATGCGCGGCATTCTACTTCATGAGTGAAAAGCTAAATGACATGTGAATCGCATTTAAAAAGTTGTATGATAAATGTCAAACATTATTAAAATTAATGTTGGGCATGTTCCGTAAATCTAGCCGGTAGTGCATAAGATTTGATTTTGAAGTGTTTTATTTAGGCTAAAAGCTAAACGTTTATGTTGCCGAATTTACGACTTTTTTTCTTAAAAACTAGAAATCAAAATCAATGTTTTAAAAACCGGTTTGAACCGGTCAGTCGAACCCGTTGGACCGGAAAGCGGAGAAGGGAGCGGTTCAACTATCACCAGTTTTATATATCTATTTCTGAACCGGATCGAACCGGCTGGTTTTTACAAAAATTCGGTTGAACCGGTTCAATTAAACTAGTTGAACCGGTTACATTGAATAAAACCACACTGAATTGAAACCTTCTACATAATATACTTTCATAGTTTTTTTCACATTTATTAAAATTTTTCTAAATAAAAACACATGATAAATGTTATAAAGTTTTTTGATGCGTTTATATTCATCTAGGATTTTATTTTTCTTTTTAATGCACGTGGGTTGATATAAAACTTATGGTTATGTGTTATTTTATTGTATTTAGATTGATCTTAAACTTGTTTTCATATGTATTTTAGTATTCGAACTTGTGGACATCGAATTCTTGATTTGTGTATGTATATATGTTTGTATAGAAAATCACGAAAAAATATGAAAATTATAGAAACCGGTTTACTCAGCGGCCGAACTGATTAAACCAGTTGAACCAGGTCACCATATCGTTTCAACTAAAAAACTAGTTTTTAAAACATTGGTCAAAAGCTCTCTAACATTGCGAGTCGAACACACCTTTATCTGAAGTCAGGTATTACATTTATTTAGTTGAAACAAGAAATTAAAGCTACATAAATAAAAGTCAAATGATGAATTTATTTTGAAATAAATAATCTAAATATTTATGAGCATTAATGGAACCTCATATACTCTGGTAGTATATAATTAAATCAAATGGAAGGGTGAAATAGAAATGTAATCAATACATAAGAGCATGGTAAGATACCCAAATGAGCACACATAGATTACTGTCCATATACGCTTCCAATATGCTAGATTCAGTAAACTGATCACAGTACTTGTTCTCTACCTCTTGCAGGGTTTTTTCATGATATTATTTTTTAGCTTTTCTCATATTCTGTTCAGCCCAAAAACTGCAAGTGCAACCACTTTCAATGTTATGTCTTATGGTGCAAAAGGAGATGGGAATACAGATGACTCCAAGGTACATACATCATATCTACAAGTTTAAATCAAAAGAGAATGTGGTTCCATGTTAAAGAATCACTAACCAGTTAGTTGTTTTTCGAATTATGATTATGTTGCAGGCATTTATTCGAGCATGGGAAGGTTTATGTGGAGATAAGTCGCCAGATCCCACCTTGATCATTCCATCAGGGAAGACATTTTTAATAAAACCGGTGGCATTCAATGGTCCATGCAAATCCCCCAGGGTATATATTAAGGTAAAGAAGACTCATAAACTCATTATCATGTTAATTTACCAAGTAGTATATGATTGATATTTTAATATATATCTTTTGATGTGTAGCTTTTGGGCAAAATCACTGCACCGAAGACTCTCAAAAGATGGACGGGTTGTGTGGGGAAAGACTTTTGGATCAGTTTCTCATGGGTGCATGGACTCACTATCGATGGACCTGGGCAAATTAATGGCCAAGGATCCATCTGGTGGGGAAAGAAGGTTATATATATATGAGTTTCTTTGTAGAACTTGATTTTTATATGAACGCTTTGAATTATTGGGGAACAAAAAAGCTTTGGACTCATCATAAATTTTTGCAGGTGAAAACAGAAACTTGTAATCACCCATCGGTAAGATGTATAACTTTTACATAAATGACTACAATGCATGTAAATTATGCAAAAGCTAACATCTGAAAGTGAATCTTTTAGGCTTTACATTTTAATAAATGTGATGGCCTAAGGATAAGAGGAACAACGCATATTAACAGCCCGATGATGCATATCAGCATCTATGATTGTAAAGGTGTAGATGTTGGACATCTTCGAATTCTTGCACCTGGAGACAGCCCCAATACTGATGGAATCGACATCAGTGCCTCATCTCATGTTAATATCCATGATTCTACTATTCAAACTGGTATCAATGCGATAAGTCTTCATTCATAGCAATTTCTTCTATGATGGAGTCATTAAATATACTTAAAATTTCAAATAGGTGATGATTGTGTGGCCATTAATGGTGGAACTTATGACATCAATGTAACCAGGGTGTTCTGTGGACCTGGCCATGGCATAAGGTATTGGATCATGAGCTTCAAATCTCGATCATAACTTTTACACAAATTTGTCTTCACTAAATGGACTAGTTTTTTGCAGTATTGGAAGCCTTGGGGAAAACCGTGGATATGACACAGCCGAACAAATACATGTAAGAAACTGTAACATCACTGGAACAACAAATGGATTACGGATCAAGACAGTACCGGTAAATTTACATATATCTAACACGAAGATAAAGTTTGGAAATTTCCTATCGTTATGAAAGATCACCTAATTTGTGTCCATTTCTTATATTGAAGTATGGAAGGGGGTATGCTAGGCGGATTCTATTTCAGGATATTCATCTTGTTAATGTTGAAAATCCTATCATAATTGATCAACATTACTGCACTAATTATGAACATGCGTTTTGCCCCGCACCCGTAAGTATTTTACTCCAAATCAACAATCCCGTCGTTCTTTCTTGTAAAAGATGTATTTTAGTATCTCAAACCTTAATATACATCTTTTTCTTTGATCCGATCAGCCAGATGCACTAGCTGTAAAAGTGAGCGATGTGACATATACAAATATACATGGGTTTTCAGCGACAAAGCAAGCAATTACTTTCAATTGCAGTGGGAAGTTTAAATGTACAGGAATCCGAACAAACAACGTAAGAATCACTGGAGATGGCGATTTTGCTTACTGCGAAAATGCTGAAGGAAGATTTGTAGCTACCACTCCAAGTGTTAGCTGCATGTAAATTTAAAATCCCCATGCCCTGATTGATCAATTCAACTGAGAGTGCAGATTATGATACATATTCTATGAGTGTTCTATTTTATATTAAATGATAAAAGGGGGAAATTAAATGTATACTCAACATAGAAGATCAAATGTACATATAGGATGCATGAGGAGTCTCTCACTTTGCCCCGTCAAGAGGCAGTGTCTCTTATGGGGTTGAAGAGGCACAACCCCGACTATGGTCCAAGTCCCCAGTTAACATACCTAATAGGAAACAAAGTAAAATAAACAATTTGTGTTCTGACAGGAAAAACATTTTACAACAACTAATTCCAAAATTTCTTTTTTAAAATATAAATAAACCATTTCAAAATCATCTTTCCAAAAGTACATGAAATCCATTTGGTTAAAAGTCATAAAACATAACATCAAAGTAGAGTCATATTATATACCAACAGGAGTCTCAAAACAAAATCATAACACCGACGCAGTGTATAGTCACACCTTCCTTTTCTCACCAGAACAATCTGAAAAACATTTAACTTTAAAAGGTAAACACAAAGCCTAGTAAGTTATCCAATATACCACACATCACATAACACGTACAATGCATACCACCAATGAGCTGATGAACTGAATCCGTTCCACCAAACACTTGTAGGCTCACAACCTAACGTTAATCCACCATATCATCCATAGACTCACAACCTAACATCAATTCGTCATTCTACCTGATTAACATACAGAAGGCTATCTATACACAAACAATACACATACATCCTATCACACAAAGGACATATAATGTCACACATAATGTAAAATCCCATTTTCACAACAAAATTTTTCCATTTTTAATTATGGTAAAACGTCACATTTATAAATTCTCATTCAAGAAACCATTTGTTCCAAGATACTTGTTTAAAAATCAGAGTAATATATTAAACACATAATCTTCATGGTTGTTGATGCATGTGTACAGTTACACCTTCGCCTTCCCAAGATCTCTACTGGTACCTGCAAAGCATTTAATCCACAACTGTAAGCCAAAAGATAATGAGTTCCCCCAAAATACATTACACCACAATATACATACAATGCATGCACACCGGGCCTACAACATAAGATTGGATTGCCCCGGGGCCCACAACAAGCACAACGACTGGATTGCCCCCGAGCCCATAACACAAAGAGTGGATTGCACTCAGGCCCACAACACAAAGACTGGATTGCAACGAACCTCACCTTTGACCCCTCGGGGTAGAAGCTCGTCATCCGATACACTCCATGTCAGCTACCCAACGCCTGGGGTAATGGGGTCTTTCACCCCGAAGAACTCTAGTGCACCACATCCCCAAAAATCCTTGAGCATGAGGGTATGGCCCCCGAACTGTCCAACGGACATCTCAGCCTGAAAGGCCCAAAAACGCTCCTCTATCATCTCAACAATCCCTTCCTTGATCGTCCCGAACATCACAGGGGTCACATCAAGAATGCCTCACGTAATATCCGATGCGATGAGCTCGTGTATACCCTGATCCATTGGTTCAGTACTAGTGTTCGAACCAGATTCTAAACCTCCTGCTTCACCACGTGATGTTATGATACTGAAATACAACATGTAAACAATCAGAATACATACAAAGAGTCTCACACTCAAGGAGTTTCTTAGATTCATGATAACTTTCCTTAACTCGAGTACAGATCCTATGCTTTCAGTAGTACGGGCCCAATACTACATTCCACACCTATGTGTACCTTCCTCAAGAATTATCATGAATCCTCTAAGCCGCCTCCGTAAAACACTCCCATAAGACTCTGCTAACCATACACACAACAAACTACTATATGCCCTAAATTCTCTTAGGAATCCTTCCTCTCTTGCTCCCACACTACCAGGAACTTCTACCAACACTGCCAGTTACTTATTCATGCAAATTATAAACAAAATGGGATCACACAGACTATCAAATAAATGATTTTACCCTAAGCCCACAACCATACAAGGAATAGGAAATAAGGCCAAACCAGTCATTCTAGGGCTATATGATCCTAATCGTATACAATTTAAAAGCATAAATTTAACAATTAACTAAATCAATATAAATCCCTATTAATACATAACATTCGATCTTTCTAGGCCATAAACATAACAACATATATGGTATTTTGGGAACACTTGCTTGAGCTTAACTGATTGCACACACATCACACCCCTTTTATTAAAAAAAATCTTTTAGAAAACTCATTTGTCTTTTGACAAGATTATCAATTCCTCAGTTTGAGTCTTAACACACCCGAAAGTGGGCCTAAATCCCTCAAACGACGACTCTGATACCAACTTGTAACGTCCCAAAAATAATAAGTAAAAAAAATTCTTTTAGTCAACCTAAAACATTCATTCATTCATTCCAAAGACCAATCAAAGTATAAAATGTATCAAATAGTCATCAGAGTATAAAACAATTGTAGAATGCAAAACACTGGTGGATGTTGTGTGATCATGTCGGGTTCTTCACATTCAAACCAAAAGTACCTGAAAACATTAAACCACAAAACTATAAGAACAAAGCTTAGTGAGTTTCCTAAAATACCACATATAACATATATAACAACATATAGCTGTATCGGTTCTGTAACAACCTCGGGTCCATATAAACCCCGAGTCCATAATGACTTCGAGTCCAGGTTGGCTCTGTATCAGACCTGTTTCGACCCCAAGCCCGTAATGACTCCAAGCCTCAATCGACTCTATATCAGATTCGTATCGACCTCAAGTCTGTAATGACTCCGAGCCCAAATTGGCTCCATGCATACAAACATATGATCATACCAGTAATAATCACGTAGACACATGCATCCTATATATATAAATTTGTGGGCCAGGATTAGTGCCTTCAACGCACAAGTATGGTAGGAGGACGTACCTGTCTCATGAAATCAGCTAACCACACAGCTACTGCCACGCGAACGACAAAATGGCATGCCTATTAAATACAACAAGTCCCACATTAGTCTAATCTCCAAAACGAGCTAATTTGACCAAAGTCAACTTGGGTCAACTAGTCAACACACAAAATCAAATTCAATGGTCAAGAATCTCAACATTGAGTCTCACATCATGACCAACCCTTGGTCACGTCTTGGGAACCCACTCATTCCGATACCCCTTAAGTCATTCCAACTCAACCAACTCAATCACGAACAACCTACTCAACATAAGTCACGACGTGAGCCATCCTTGGTCACAATGTGAGAATACAGAAAGCTTAAAACACGGGATCCTTCCTTGGTCATGTTGTTACACCTCCAGTGTCACGTCATGAAGTCATTCTGATCATCCTCTTAATGATTTATATCCTTAGACCATTAAGTCCCCAACCCTAACTTTTCCAGAAGCTTAAGGGGACTCCAAAGGTCCATAAAAATGTCTGCTTTATATCCATGTATGCTCCATGCACGTCCTCAATCATTCTAGGTGAAAAGTAGAAAGATAACACCAAAACTCTCACGTATGACCCCAATACTCTACCAAATTCTAGATCTGGAACTTATGATGCTCAAGGGATGCTTAGACTCCATAAAGTTGCTAGCTTTGTGGATCCCTTCCATTTAAACTTGGTTAAACATGAAGAAAATGGCACAAAAGCCTAGATCTAGCAGCTTAGAGCAATAAAGTTTGAGCCTTTGACATATACAAAGGTCCAAAAAGAATATAAGATGATGATGTTTCCTTGAAAGCTCCACCAATAAAACACCTTCTATTCTTTCTTCTCTTCTTCTTCAAGCTAGAAAATGCACAAAAAATGGCTAATTAAGAATCACCAAGAGGGTTATGATTAGGATTTCTTGAGGTTGGAGAGTAAGGGATGCTGAGGATGGGCAACTCTAGCCTCCTCATTCCTTTAAGTACCTGAAAACTAGGGTTTTTGGTCATCAGATGGTTTTCACGTCGTGACACCCAAAAATGCGTATCCACGAAACAAGGCCATGTCACAACGTGACGATGCAAACCTCACGTCGTCGCCCACTTCAAAATGCAAAATACTTGGAATTTATTACCTCGAAGATTCGAATGTTACACTTACTTAATATTTAAAATTTAATTCCCTTATAAATATAATATTCAAAACAATATATGCAAACATTTCTTTTGAGCTGTAATAAAATTTTCATTCCAATGATGAAGTTTGCGAGAAGCTAGATTACAAGACATTAAGGTGGTTTTTGTGTTTGGCAAAATGTTTTTTTTGACCTCATCTGTTTGCGGGCAAAAATATGTTTAAGGAAAAAAATACTTTGTTTTCCAAAAGATAGAATTTTTTAAAGTATCTTTTTTCCAAAAGACAAAAGAATTAGCTTTTCATTTTCGAAGACGAAAAACAAATGACGTTTTCTAAGTTTTAACCCCTAATGTGATATATTTGTTTCCACCACCATTTTCAGCGTTATCGCTGCTACCACCACCATCACCATCACAGTCACCTCCACCACCACCTCTGCAACCATCACCGCCAACCTCGCAACTAGCGGCCCACCGCCTTCGCTACCTCCTCTACCAGCATAACCGACATAGTCCCCACCACCTTTGCCACCTACTTCGACACCACCACCACATCCACACCTCCAACACTACCAACACCAATGGTCTTTTTTTATGAAGATTTTAAAAAACAAACATTTTTTTTATAAATACCAAAAACGTTGAAGAATACTGTTGGTCTACGTCGTATTCTGCAGACATGAAAAAAGAATGAAAACAAATTCTTTTAAAAAACAAACACCACCTAAGACATCCATCCTTCGAATTTAAACACCAATTATCCCACTTTAACATATGACCTCTATCCAAACTCTAATTTTTTGCTAATGGAAAAGAGCCTTAACATTGATAACAAGAACAATGGTGTTCTTTGTGCTGTTATTAAATTCACTCTCATTACCTGAAGTTCCAAATCTCCCAAGCAAAGGCCAAAAGAAGAACATCTTAATATGCTGAATCCAAGCATTCAGAGGATATAAAATAAGGTAGTAAATAAATTCCGGGTTTTCAAAATATAAATTCATAGTAAGTAGAAAATCATGCGAATAACAATTAATCCAATCGATAGTTTCTATGTAGGCCATCTAATTAAATGTCAAAGGTATGGGTGAGCATGGTGCGGTTCGGTGCGGTTTTTGCCCAAAACCGAACCGAAAACCGCAACTTCGGTTTTTTGAAATTTAGAAACCGCACCGTTCGGTTTTTATGCGGTTCGGTTTTTGCGGTTTTTTGCGGTTCGGTTTTCTTTTGCGGTTTTTTCTTAGTTTTTTTTTTCTTTTTGGGTTTTCATTTTGCCTTTTTACTAAAACTCAAATAACTCGGCGAGTTACTTTGACTCATATGACGAGTGTTAATCATTTTTTGGAGATGAACCGATACCACCACCTATTGGTTTGAAAGCAAATTACATAACCACTCATCAAACATGTTTCTAGTGTTGGAACATAATACGAATTAATATAATATTTGTTTCACATGTACATGCAATAATATCAATTAATGTATTCATAAAAATGATACTATCATCACTAGTACTCTTCACATTTAAATGTTAAAAAATGTCATAAACACTATTTGTTATTGTAAATACCACTGACTCTATGCTTAAAAATATACAAACATCATCCGATAGATAAGATAGATATTTATATTTATAGAAATTTTAATTGTCACTTAATATATATATATATATATATATATATATATATATATATATATATATATATATATGTGTGTGTGTGTGTGTGTGTGTGTGCGGCGCGGTTCGGTTTTTTGCGGTTTTTGCGAGACTAGAAACCGCACCGCACCGAGTATTTTCGGTTTTTGCAAAACTAAAAACCGTACCATCGGTTTTCATTTTGGTTTCGGTTTTTCGGTTTCGGTTTGTGCGGTTTTTTTGGTTTGCGGTTCGGTTTTTACTCACCCCTAGTCAAAGGTAACATCTGACTTTTAAATACTAAGCGTAAATTTTAAAAAGATCTATGATGCTTTTAATTATTATATAGTTGAGATTTTATATATATATATATATATATATATATATATATATATATATATATATATATATATGTTGTGTGCATGTATGATTGATTCTAGACCAATCATTTTAGTTAGTTTAAGAAAGTAATTAATGCATATTGCATGTTGAAGATATAATGGATATTAATTACATCTTCAACATTTAATATGCATTAATTACTTTCTTAAAATAACTAAAATGATTGGTCCAGAATCAATCATAGATGCACACAATAGATAGTGAAAGCATTTGAACCTAACTCTATATATAAGGAGACATGTCAAATTGACATTCAAAGGATCTAACTATATCATTGTAAGATTTCATATTGACGTTGACATTCAAAGGATTTAACTATATCATTGTAAGATTTCATATTGACGTTCAATTAAGGATGTCAAAGGGACTAACAATGGGTGAAATCCGCAGGGGGCGGGGGGTTGAAGTAGCTTTCCCCTCCCTTTGATTCACCTATTTCCTCAGTTTTTCTTGTTAAATATTTAGTTTAGTTATTTCGTTTTTATATTTTTACATAGTATAGGGTCCCTTTGTGTAATATGTATTCTGCATATATGTATTCAATACACGCAACCCTAAATGACGGGTTTTCACATTATTCAACATGGTATCGAGTCTTCCTGTGATTGCCTTCTGAAGCAATCGTACAAGCATCAGACGTGTTTTTTTTGGTGTTGCCTCCAGTTCTTCATCGTCTGCCATTGTCGATTGAAGCCATTGCCTGCGTGTTTTTTTTTCTCCCTTGTGATTTCTTGGTACCTTCTATGCCATCTCGATCACAACCCCTTCCAATCAGTCTCCACTAATCGCAAATCACTTCCTGGTTCACTACCCGCGTTCTACTGATCTTTTTTGAGTTAAAATACTGGTACATTTAAACTTCTTTATTCCGTTGGTTTAGCTTTATGTTTATTATTTACTATTCTTGTTAGATTTAATTTCTCAATTTCCTCTACCTGCCATGTCCACCATACCTACATCGAGCTCCACCACCTCTCCTACTGCTACATAACTTGTCTTTACACTAACTAATGTCTACAACAGTTTAGCTTTAAACTATCGGTTGATGGGTCCAAATACAAACTGTGGAAGCATTTCTTCTTAGACATGTGCAAAGGAGCTAAGGTGCATGGTCATATTACTGGAAAATCCCTCCCAAAAGGTGATGATGATGAAGATTGGGAGGCCATTGATTCTCGAATCAAATCCTGGTTTTATACTACCTGTGATGATAATCTTTTGCATATTATTTCTAGTGATGACTGCACAACCAAAAGATCTTTGGGACAAGCTTATTGAATTCTTCCTCAATAACAAGTTGTCTTGTATGCTCCAACTTCAAGAGAAATTTTGAAATACCAAGAAAGGGTTTTCATCAATCACAAAATTTTGCCACACTTTGAAGAACTTGGCTGAAGCACTAGCTGATTGTGCTTCCAAAATTGATGAAATTGATCTTGTTATGCAAATTATCCGCCAGCTTCCGCCATCCTATCTTAGCATTGTTACTGTGATTATAAACACTAAGTTGTTTCCCTCATTCCTCGAGGCTAAAAACATGCTCCTACTACATGAATCTTGTGAAGAAGCAATTGATCTAACTGGTGATTCTACACTGCCTTGTAGTCATCTGCAACCACCAGCAGAAAATCGAAAAATAAGTTTAATAAGGGTAAAAATAATGGACGTTTTGCTGCCAGGGGGGAGGAATGCTAATGTTTCCAATAGTTCTAACTCTTTTTTCAGGGGGGGGGGGGGGAATGCTAATGTTTTCAATAGTTCTAACTCTTTTTAAGGTATATATGGAGTGGAAAGCCAAGATCAGCCCCTTATTGGTTCTCTAATACAACCCGGAGCATACTATTTTCAGCCATCGAGTCTTCTTGGACCAGCTCCAGCAGCACATGCGTCAGCCTCCATGCGACAACCTCCTGTTGTCGCCCAACAGCAGCCATCCACTGCCTTTGTTGTTGCTGCTTCCCCATACAGTGTTGCCCCCTTCGGTGGTTCTTCCCTCTAGTTTTGACTTTTAGAGTTTATCAGTTTTGACTGTTTGCTTCTGTTGACTTTAGGGTTTTGGTCAACTGTGGATTTTGGAGGCCATGGAGGGGCGGAGATTTGACCAGCAGCTCGAGTGTGGGATGCATTGCTTTACTCTGTGAGATGTGTCTTCTCACTATACTTACCTGGAGTAGTAATTTGTGTGACCGGAGGGTCTTGTATGCTATTATTGAGTATTGTGATATTATGCATTATGTCTTTATGATTTATGCGGTATGTTGTTTTGTGCTTTTATTGAGTTAGGACCGGAGGGTCCAACCCAAGTTGTGAGACCGGAGGGTCCTCACCGAGATACCAAGACTGGAGGGTCCGACCCGAGCTGTGTGACTGGAGGGTCTTCACTGAGACACATGACCATAGGGTCCTTATCGAGACATAGCCATGAGAGGCTAACTATTTGTGTGTGCGTGGTATTTTGGGGAACTCACTAAGCTTTGTGCTTACCGTGTTGTGTAATATGTGTTTTAGGTACTTCTATAGATTTTGGAAAGGTGAAGGCTCGATTATACATACCTGTTCGAGATTATGAATGAGGATTCTGGGATAATATCAGTTATTTCATTGAGTTGTGTTTTAATAAATGACACATTGTGGTTTTTGAGAAAATGTGACAATGAGTTTTAAGTGATTTAAAAATGAAAATTTTGTTTGAAAATTTACGGTGTTACACATTTTATCTCGTTATGTCATCTTTGATGAATCTCATTATCCTTTTCACGACCTTCATCCTACTTCTTCTCCTACTGAATATGCCTCTTTTGATCATGGTGATTCTCTAACTATCCTATCTACCATCCCAACTCCTACTCCAGCTCCTGTTGCCCACTTCGTGTCTACCTCACCTCCTTCTCCCAATGGAGCCTCTTCCCCCTCTACTAACGACTCTCCTGCTTCATCTACCACACAGTCCTCTCCTCCCCCACCTCCCCTAGTCACGTTATGGTCACTAGATCTCGCACTGGATCCCTTCGCCCTAAACAAATTCTTAACCTCTCGGCCATGTCTGATATCTCTCCCATTCCTTGCTCCACATCTCAGGCTATGTGTGATCCTCAATGGCGTGCTGCCATGGATTCTGAAATGTCTACTCTTCTCTCTAATCATACATGGGATCTTGTTCCAAAACCCTCCACGGCTAATATTGTTGGCTGTCGTTAGCTTTATTGTCATAATTTTGACAGTCACGGTCATTTGAATCGTTACAAGGGTCGACTTGTTGCTCAAGGTTTCTCTCAGCAGCATGGCTTGGATTTTGATGACATGTTCAATCCTATTGTTAAACCAGCCACCATCCGTACTGTTCTCAACATCTGTATTTCCCGCAGTTGGGTCATTCATCAGCTTGATGCTAAGAACACCTTCCTCCATGGTGACTTACCTGATACTGTTTACATATATTAGCCTCGTGTTCAATTTCCTGATCATGTATGTCTCTTACACAAAGCTCTTTATGGGCTGAAACAAGCCCCACATGTTTGGTATTAACGGTTTGCTGTTTATCTCTCCACGCTTGGTTTCCGCAACAGTAAATCTGATTTCTCGCTTTTCACTTTTCACTGTGGCTCAGACACTGTCTATCTTTTTCTCTATGTTGATGACATCATTCTCACTGCTTCCTCCCCTATTTTCATCTCAAAGGTTATTTCTCAGCTTTCTTCTGAATTTCCCATGTCTGACCTCGGATCTCTCTCATTCTTTCTTGGCATTGCTACCACTCGTACCACTTCTGGACTTTTCTTATCTCAATCTTCCTTTGCTCAAGAGATCATTACTCGAGCTGATATGATTGGGTGCAATACTTGCAACACACCCGCTGACAGCAAAAGCAAGTTGGCGACTGGTGGTGATCCGATCTCTGATCCTACATTCTATCGTAGTCTTGTTGGAGTCCTGTAGTACTTGACTTTCACTCTTCCCGGTATTCCGTATGCTATGCACCATCTATGTCTTTTTATGCATGACTCGTGTGTACCACACTTTCATGCTCTTAAACATATTCTTCGTACCTTCAGGGTACTTTGACTCACGATCTTATTATCCGTCGGTCTTCTATTGACCGTTTGGTCTCCTATTCGGATGCTGATTGGGCAGGCTGTCCTACTACTCGGCGGTCTACCTCGGGTTTCTGTATTTATCTCGGAGATAACCTTGTTTCTTGGTCTTCTAAACGGCAACATGTCGTCTCGCGCTCTAGTGTCGAAGCCGAGTACCGGGGGTAGCAAATGTTGTTGTTGAATCCTTTTGGCTTCATAATCTTCTCCTTGAGTTATCCTATCCGTTTTCTTGTGCCACTGTTGTTTTTTGTGATAATGTCGGTGCCACTTACCTAGCGTCTAACCCGATACAACACCAACGAACCAAACATGTGGTAATTGATTTACATTTTGTTAGGGAACGTGTTTCGATTGGTCATGTGCATGTTTTACATGTTCCGTCAACTTATCGGTATGCAATATTCACAAAGGGTTTACCTACTAAGTTATTTCTTGATTTTTGAAATAGTTTAATCATTAGAGATGCCCCAGTTCAAACTACGGGGGTGTGTTAAATATTTAGTTTAGTTATTTCTTTTTTTATATTTTTACATAGTATAGGGTCTCTTTGTGTAATATGTATTCTACATATATGTATCCAACACATGCAACCCTAATTGATAGGTTTTTACATCATTCAACATTTCCCTTCCCCGAATCCCATGTTTAACCTTATTTATCTTATCTTTTGGGTGGTATAACATGCATGCATTCCTGAAATCTCCCCCTCCCGCAAGGAAATGAGATCCCAAGGGATTTTTTGGACATTGACATCCGTATGTTCAATAGATATGAAGTTCAATAATCATTTAATTTTTATTGATTTTTTCAATGGAAAGCAGAAACTTTTTTTTAAGTATTAAATATGTCATAAATGAGATTTTATAAATATGTTCTATTAAACTTTTGAGCATTCATCATATAGAGTTTAATAGTAGAATTGAATGATGTGACAAACATAGTTGTCATGTAATGGTTGAAGCTCAACCATTATGAGATGTCGTATTGATATTTGAAGTTTAATAATCACTGAACTCTTCAATAAGAAAAAAAAAGTTTTTTGATTCTTAAATAGATGTTTAAATATACTCCATTGAACCTCATAGAATTTAATATATTATAGAAAAAAATAATAGAGTTGTATACATTATACAATATAAAATGAAGTTATGACAATCCATTAATATGCATTAATTGTGGATGCTGTGTAGTTAAATGCTTTTAAAAAAAATGTTAAAATTATATGAATACTGATGATATATAAATTCCTTAACTCTAATGTATGGATACAACAAACAAATTATATGAATGCTGATGATATATAAATTCCTTAACTCTAATGTATGGATACAACAAACGAACTTGTTAATAGATTACTTACTTATTTTCAACCTTAATTAAAGACCTCATTTTCTATAACCTGGACTATATAATATAATTTTTTTTGTATCAGAAGTATTACTTAAAAAAAAGCATGTGCAACTATCGTGTGGTTGCTAATTATCTCTTATTCGAAAAATAGTCAAACAAAGTAGCAATATTGTTATATTGGTCAAAGCATTTTTAAGAAATCATCTCATAAAATCTAATAGTTATTTGGAGACGCAACAAATTTTGTTTCGTGATGCAAATATTCTATTTTATTGATGCAATCTATAGCATTTCATCATGCAATATATAACACACATAAATGATAAGCAACTCCATGCATTTATTTTGAAATGAGAGAATCTAAATTTTCATACACATATGATCTAGCTAAACAGCTAATCCTACATTTTTTTCACAGTATTTATAGGAAATGAAGGTAGGGAGTATGGCAAGTATAATCAAAACACAACATCAGAGTTACCTGCTTCAATTGATTTCAAAGGAATGGTAAGATAACCAGATCCTCATTCAGATTGTCCATGCATGTATGCTTCAAATATGCATTTCTATTCTTAATTAGTACTCGTTCTCTTTTTTCTCTGTATAGGGTTTCTTGATGGCAGTCTTGTTGAGCTTGCTTTGCTTATCATTTGGCTCCAAAATCACAAGTGCTACCACCTACGATGTAACATCTTATGGTGCAAAAGGAGATGGAAATACAGACGACTCCAGTGTAAATAATATCTTCAACATTGAATAAAAAAGAGAATGTTGTATCATGAAAATTAATTAAGAAACCACAAATTAATCAGTTAACTCTTTTATATTTATGTTCATTGTTGCAGGCTTTCCTTCGAGCATGGGATGATTTATGTGGAGATCAGTCGCCAGAACCAACATTGATAATACCATCAGACAAGACATTTTTGATAAGCCCGGTGGCATTCAATGGTCCATGCAAATCCCCTACTGTATATGTTATGGTAATTAAAATGAATAAATAGGCCATAGCTAGCTATCCTATGATTTTAATTTATAAATTCGCTCTTGATTAAATGTCATTTCGTTATAAATTAATTATGATTAATAGAATAACTTATGATATAATGAGTAGCTGTTGGGCAACATCACTGCACCAAAGACTTTCGATGGATGGAAAGATTGTGTTCGGAATCACTATTGGATTTACTTCACATCTGTGCAAGGACTCAAGATCCAAGGACCTGGGCAAATTGATGGTCAGGGTTCGATTTGGTGGAAAGAGGAGGTCGAATATTTCAAAATCTCTAGTTTAAATTAATTCAACATCAAAAACTAATATTAAATAAATGGAAACAATAAAAAACATCGGATTCATTGTTGCTTTTAATTTACAGGGGAAAACCACAACCAACACTTGCAATCGCCCAACTGTAAGTCGTCTGCTTTTTACATTGTTATGGACTTGAATGAATTAAAGCTTCGTGAAAACTGACACGTATATATGCCTATGAATGTTTAGGCTTTACATTTTCATTCTTGTAATGGCCTTCAATTGAGAGGTACAATACATATAAACAGCCCGAAGCTACATATGAGTATCAATGGTTGTGAAGATGTAGATGTTGGAAATCTTAAAATTTTAGCTCCTGGGGATAGTCCTAATACTGATGGGATAGACATTAGTGGATCCTCACATGTTTATATCCATGATTCTAAAATTCAAACTGGTATGAGAATAGATATATAATAATAACATTCTTGGTTCTTAACGATTTATTCTATCATGCATATATTGCATAAGCTTTATAATTATGCTTCTTTTTCTGGAAACCATCGAAAACAGGTGATGATTGTGTTGCTATTAACGGTGGGACGTATGATATTAATGTAACAAGAGTGTTATGCGGACCGGGTCATGGCATAAGGTACATGAAAAAGCTCTTACTTATATAGTTATATATCGATCATGACATTTATACAATTTTTTTTTTCTCATTATATGTATGTGATTATGCAGTATCGGAAGCCTTGGGGAAAACGGTGGTCATGACACAGTTGAACAAGTACGTGTGGAAAAATGTAACATCACAGGAACAAAAAACGGATTACGAATCAAAACAGTGCCTGTAAAATTACATACAACTTGATGACAATCTTTGCTTTTTTTTTTTTACATATCGTATTCAATGGTTATTTGAATTCAATCCATTTCTAATGTCATATATAGTATGGAACGGGATATGCTAGGAAGATTGTATTTCAGGACATTCAACTGGAAAATGTTCAAAATCCAATTATAATTGATCAACATTACTGTAGTAATCCGGAAGATGCCTTTTGCCCAGCACCGGTATGCTTGTTCTCCATGAAAATAATCTCATTTTACCAAAGATACAATTCCATATCTAATATTTACTGATTTTTTTATATATCAGCCAACGGCGACAGCTGTAAAAGTGAGCGATGTTATGTATACGAATATATATGGGTCTTCGGCAACAAAGCAGGCTATTACTTTCAATTGCAGTGGAAAGTACAACTGTACTGAAATCGTAACAAACGAAGTTGGAATCACGGGACATGATGAATTTTCTTACTGCCAAAATGCTCAAGGAAAATTTATCGATACCAACCCTCCTATTAAATGTTATTAGATTGTACCAATCCCCCATAGGGTTAAAATCCATGTACTTTTACATGTTCTAATGACAACAAAGGTAAATATATTATTTTAAGAGCTTTCCCTCCCGGATAAATTCTACTCACATAAGGATAAAAGTATTAGTACCCGTCAACATGCCTAAACTCCTATGCTACAAGTCTCCAAGCTCCAAGTACAATTCATCTAAGCATCGGTTTCATCATTTTATCCAGACGTTTTAACCATACAACCATCCAACTTATTCTATTAAGACCTACAATATAAACCAATAAAGTTTGAATAGAAATTAACCAATAATATGTTTAATTGTACCACCCCCTCAAACTTAACATTAGTAAATAAATTAATAACTTTTAAATGGATCAACATACAAGACCCATTCTTTTTAAAAGAAAATGATGATGATTGAAATTAAAGATTTTGTCAAAATATCTTTAGCAACATGAATCAATCTAAACGGGCGAGTCATTATCACAAAAAAAAAATGAATCTGGAATCAATTTTTTAAGTCTTAAATCAACAATTATTAACCTTCAATATCCACATAACCTGACATTTTATCGAACAAAAGAACGATATCCTAATTCCATTGAAAAACTTTTACGTTTCTTGCTCTTCCAAGAAATAATAGTATTCCCTATATAAACACAATGCCCAGTACATTTATGAAGACAAACATTTGGCCCAGTGAGCATCCACAAAACTTTTCTAAGATAAACATTCATATCTAGTTACATAATTCCCTTCCATGATTACTCCGTAAGAAACAAAGTGCAATGCTGAGATGTGACTTACATTGAGTGTGCATAAGCTAACTCAAGAGTTGACCAACATACGAAAAAGCAGATCCAGTAATAGTTAGATAAATCAATTTTCGAATTTATATCTCAAATTTCGTTACATTTTGCAATAGATGGTCAGCCTCATCAACCCCATCGCTGTTAATAACATTAGGATCTAACGCGTTTTTAATCGGTAAGATACAAAATTCACGAATTTTAGTTTTCTTAGATCTTTTATAAAAAATTTATTTTAAAAGTATATTAACTTTACTTGTTCCATCAATGTTATTTCCTATCAAAAAAATATCATCTACATAGTGAATAATTTTTTACAACTATTGACAAATTTTTTACTTCTAACAAATAGTGAATAATCATTAACACTTCGAGTAAACCCAAACCAAAGATAACGAAGAACACAAATTTTCATTGCACTTACGTGGAGCCACTACTAGAAAATAGAGTTTTCCTATAAAAAATAGCTACGAAAATTTTTTGTAGCTAATTAGCTACGAAATCATTACGGATCAGCTACAGAATAGAACGCTCTAATACATTAACGGAATAGCTACAAATATTAGTGTATAGCTAATCCATAGCTAATTAGCTACGGATACTAATACGTAACTATTCCGTAGCTAATTAGCAACGAAATAGTTACGGACTAGCGACGGAAGAAAATAGCTACATAATAGCTACGAAATAGCGACGGATACCAATCACTGTTTCAAGTAAGTGTTTTTTGGTTTAATTCGACTTAGGTTTTCATTTTGGGTTAGGATTGATTTTCAGTTTTTGTAACTTGCTTCTGATTATTGGTTGTAGAATAGAACAAGGTTTTTGTAACTTGCTTCTTGATTATTTGTTTTGATTTAGGGTTTATTTTGATTTTGGTTTCAAATTGATAAAATGGTTTATGTGGTTTAGAAACTTTGTTGAAAGTAGATTGTCAAAATGGTTAATTTCAAAGGGGTTTGACAACCTAAGCAATGATTCTTCTTAAAAACAGGTTTGGCCATGAAAAATATGAATTTATTTGTTGTAATAATGAAAATTTAATATGAACAATATGTTTTAGGATTTAGAGAATGTATAATAACAACTTTTTTTTTATTTAAAAGTTATTATGAGGATATGAACAACATTTGGTCACTTTATTTAGAAGATATAAACAACATTAGGTAATTTCCAGGAGTTTAAATTTTTTTTATTCATGATGGTTTTTGAAAGCTGTTTAATGCAATAAAAAATGTAAATGTTTACTTTAAAGAATCTTTTGTCTATATCTTTATGATTTAAAAGTTCTTCGAAAGAAACTAAAAGTTTAAGAGTTTATTTTTTTTTTATTATTTTTTTTTGTGCAGGGGCGTAATATGTTGTGCAGGGGCAGAATATGGATCAAACTTCCTCTTTACAAATACTTTCGATTTTCAAGAAATTACAAGTTCAAAAGGCATCATGTATGTTTGGTAGTCATGGAAGGAAATGTGTTTTTATTTTTGAGCTAGTTAAATGAAAGATATACAAGCTTATTGTAACATCCTACTTTCATTTTGTTATATTTATAGTGTTGTACTTTCAAAAAAATCCCAATTACGGCTATAATAAACAAATAAATGAAAGTGCATTGCTATATTTGTATTTTTTTTGTCATTATTGATTATGGTGTGCTGAAACATGAATAATTAGCCATAGATTACCAACAAAAAATTTGTAGCTATTTACTTCTGTAGCTATTTCGTAGCTATCCACTTATGTAGCTATTTACTTCCGTACTACAAGAAAAAAGGGTATAAGAGACTGACATAATCAGTCTTACATGGTCAATAATCAGTCTCTAATGAGAAGCAGGGACTGATTTTGCTAGTCCCCTGTTAGTCCCAGATACCAAGTCCTAGATAGTGGGTTTTTTATATATTTGGGACTAAAAATGAGTCCCTAATACATTAAAGTATAAAAGACAGAAAATCAGCCTTTGATACTGTCTCATTCAGTCGCTAATGTGTTTTCTTTGAATCCATGATTTTTTTGTCATATTAGTCCTTGATACTATCTTTTAGAGACTGAATATCAATGTTTGATACTACCATGCTCGGTCTCTAATATTTTTCTTTCAAGGCCATTTATATCATATTTGTCCTTGATAGTAGCATTGTAGGACTAAATACTATTTCATTTAGTCTCTAATATGTTTGCTCAACAACTAAACGTCAGATACAATCACTCCGTCCCCAACCAAATTTTTCAGTGACAACATATTAGTCTTAGGTACATTGTTATTCGATCCCTAACATGACTTTTATGTGACCAAATATCAGTTTCATATCATTCACTCTCTAATACATGTTTACTAGTAATACATGTTTACTATAACTAATATACAACCCTTAATACAAACTTTTTTTTGGTAATAATTAGTTGCAAATATTACAATTTAAAACAAAAATTTGGTCAAAAATTAGAATTTATACGGACTAAAATATACAATACATCTATCGTTAATACACAAAATACACTAGTAATTAATAAATGAATCGTAGTCTATAAATCATATCCAAACATAAAACAATAAACAAAAAAGTCTAAGTAATTAGTCAATAGCTAAACCATATATGAAAAGAGCTCCAAATTTTAAGGAAAGGTCACTGCTATTACTCTTGTTCTTATAGACTCGTTAATTTATCGTCTGTACAAACTCCATCTTTATCATGTGGACATAATATGTTTGAGAGGGAACTTCGAGATCATATATTGTAACTTTTTTCATATTTTTTTCACCTTATTTGACTTTCAGCTTTGTTTTCTCGAGGCTCCTCCTCTAGTGCCGCAACGTGAATTTTCATATCTACCCCATCTTTTGAGGTCGATTGAAATGTTTCAAAGCCGGTAACACATGTATATCTTTTTTCCTCATAACAAGTCACTACAAGGAAAACATCATTAGCGGCGACAAAAGTCGCCGGTAATAAGTTAAGTTGTCGTCGGTAATAGTAATAGTGGTGACGCGTCGCCGGTAATAAGTCGTTGCTACTGTTTCGTCGCTATTGATCAACTTGTCGCCGCTAATGAGAGATGTCGCCACTAAACACCATGTCGCCGCTAATAATAAATTCGCCGGTAATAACTCTATCGCCGGTAATAGTGTCGTCGGTAATAACAATTTTCATTTTTTTAATTTTTTTTAATTAATGATTTTGGTTACCGGTAATAATGTCGTCCGTAATTAGATAACAACACTCGATTAAATATCAAAAATAATAGTGTTGACACTAATTACAAAACAAACATCCAATTATTATTAATTAAATATCAAAAATCATAATATCTGATTAAATGTAAAAAGTAATAATGTTGCCTGGTAATTACATAACATCTGATTAAATATAAAAAGTAATAATGTTGCCCGATATTAATGTCGTCGGTAATTACAAAAAACAACCAAAGTTTTACAATCTACAAAGTAGCAAAGTGTGACGACGTATGCAAATAAAAAAAAAAAAAAAACTCATCCCTACATACCATCATCTTCGTTCCCATCGTTTCCTCGATTATTCTGGGTTTGAAAAAACGAATAAAGCTCATCCCTACATGTCGGGTTGTTGAGCATTGCACGAAGATTTTCCAACTACATGATTAATAACAACATATATAAACTTATAAGTTAAATTATCAAACATAAACAAAAAACAATCAAAATACATTGTTATTTTTAAACTAAGAAAAAAAAACCAAAGTATGTTGTTATTTTTTGCACTTGGGACAAAAACCTAATTACCAAAGTTTTTAGCAAATAATCACCACAAAACCATAATTACCAAATCAACATGCATTTTACGATGCTAAAGTAGATTACTATTTTTAAACTAAAAAAAAAAAAAAAAAAACAAAGTATGTTGTTATATTTTGCACTTGGGACAAAAACCTAATTACCAATCTTTTTAGCAAATAATCACCACAAAACCAAAATTACCAAATCAATATTCATTTTACGATGCTAAAGTAGATTAGTATTTTTAAACTAAGACAAAAAAAAAAAAAAAAAAAAAAAAAACCAAAGTACGTTGTTATTTTTTGCACTTGGTACAAAAACATAATTACCAAACTTTTTAGCAAATAATCACCACAAAACCAAAATTACCAAATCAACATGCATTTTACGATGCTAAAGTAGATTACTATTTTTAAACTAAGACAAAAAAAAAACCAAAGTACGTTGTTATTTTTTGCACTTGGGACAAAAACCTAATTACCAAACTTTTTAGCAAATAATCACCACAAAACCAAAGTAGATTGTTTTACCTGTGATGGTTGTGATGGTTGTGGTGATGGTTGCGAAGGCTATGGAATTGGCAGGAGAGCAGAAGGTTTACGGCCAATGCCTCTAATATGGCCACGTCACTCTCCTAATACTTTCTCAAACGCAACTCTTTCTTGAGTGGGTGTTAACTCACTTTCACCTTGAGTTTGTTCTAACATCTCTTCAACTAACCGATAATGTAACTCCCAAAATGAAGTAACAATTAAGTATAAATAAACATTTAATTATATGATAAAATTATAATTAAATACTTATATATTGTTGTTCCGCCTCAGCAGTAACAAATAAGCTTTGCGAAACGTTTCCACTCTCTTAACATTCTGTTTAACTTTAAAAATTAGATTATATTTTAAATAAATAATTACATGTATCGTACATTACCTTCTTATAGCAAGTACTGCTATACGAGCTCGACCCCCAACGATTCACATTTGTTAGCATTTCATAGATTTTTTATTCCTTTCTAAAGCAATTTTGTGTTCGTCTGTTAGGAAATACTCAACTGATTTCTTCCTGTTATCAACTTCCATACCCTCTAGAGGGTTAGCTAATGCTCCCGGGATATCTTCATACCCTCCGACTAACATAAAATATTCTTTTACGTCAGCTTTACGTTCTCGATAACCTTTTAACAAAGCTGCTTGAAAACTCTCTGTCAACATATTAGCTTGTACATCCTGGTACATCTGATCCAAATCAAACTTTGTCTAAAAAAAAGTTAACCAAGTAAAAAAAATTATAGTTAACCATATAAAATATATTTAAAAAAAATAATTACCGCTAAATGTTGTAATACGGTGTCCTGTATTGCAGGGGAAATTTTTTTCCAAGTCCGTTTATCAAAAAGGACCATCTGCCACATTGTTTTTCCAACTTCTCGGGAAAACATGTCTTTCGGATCTCCTACGGGATCAAATGTGATATCCCTATCATATTCTATGCTAATCGGTTTGCCCTCGTTCTGTAAGATCGCTTTTTCAAGCTTTATATTTTTCGCTTTGCCTCGAACTTTCCTTCGTGCACGTTGCTTAATAGAAATGTAATTAAAAATTATTAGAAACGGTATTTAATTTATAATAACTGAACAAAAATAGTAAATAAAAATTCATAATATGACCTACCGTCCTGCTCGTGATGACCAACACCTTTATCACCTAGGAGAGGTGGGTCCTCAGCTCCATCACCCCCGTGTCCACGACCCATAACAGCCATGGTATACATAAACAAAAGCCATATTGTCATCATTTCCTAAAAAAATATAAGATATAAAAATACAATTTTTATTACAAATACACATTACATAGAAATAAACATTTACATAGGAATAAACATTTCAATTTAAACTAGAAATCCAAATAAAGTTCATATTACAAACATGTATTACATAAGAACTATTCTAATCAGAATCTTCCTCATATCCTTCAGTGTCTTCTTCGGTATAATAATCAGAATTGGTCTCATCGTAATCAATCTCGCAATCAGAAACATCATTCACTCTACCAGTTGGCGGAGGAACTTCAGTTGCACTTTCTACATCAACAATGACTCTAGGAATGTTTTGAAAGTACATGCTGAAATCGATAAAAAGTGGAGCATCGGATGAAGAGATATTTTGAAGTACATCGACATTGTCTACATTTTCGTGTGAGCCATTGTCAACATTTTAGACACGGTCATCGTTTGATGGTAGATCCCAAATACTTCGATGATTAACATGTTCGACAACACACTGACGGTTATTGTTTGGCTCTCTGATGTAGAACACTTGTTTGGCTTGTGAAGCATATATGAGTTGATCATCTTTGTATGCTTCGCGTCGTGTGTCGATACTGGTGAAATTATCACTAGAAATAACTTTTGTTCGAGTATCAAACCACTTGCAACGAAATAGTACAGTTGAATAATCATGTGTATACCATAACTCTATAATCTCTTCTAACTGGCCATAATATTTCTCGCCTTTCTCACCCACCGCTAAAACCCCAGAGTTTTGTGTTGCACGTTGTGCGTCACGACTAAGTACCATAACCCTAACACCATTGACTATGCATGGGGTGTAAGAATAAGCATTCATTTGCGGACCCATTGCAAGAGCCGACAACTCTTTGTGGAATTCTGGAGAGTTTTCTATTTTCATTTGATGAACCTAGCAATTATAATGTAATATGTATTATGTATTCGTTAGATCAATGAAACAAATTTGTTTATTAATTTATATTACCTTTTCACGAAAGCAATTACAAAATTCTCTCTTTTCATCACTTTGGGGATTTTCAGATTTGAATTTCCTATGTTGATGACCAAAAGATATAGATTTAAAAAGAAAAAATAAATTAAGGATGAAAGTTAGAGATAAGATTAGTTACTTGATATATTGTGTGATTTCTTCATAGCTATTCAATACAAACCATTCCATGTTATGCATTTCCATTAAATTAAGAATTTTGATTTGAGTTGTGCTGGTCGGTCGACATTTAGACTCAAACATCCAAAACTTTGTTTTTTCAATGACAACATCTTCATTTCTTTCCGGACGATTCTTTACATCTCGAAGGTACATCGAACAAAATAATAATGCTTCTTCATCAACATAACCCTCAGCTATAGAGCCTTCCGGCCTTGCCTTGTTTCTGACATAGTTTTTTAGTTTTTTCATATACCTTTCGAAGGGATACATCCATCTCATACATACCAGGCCTCCGACAATCGCTTCATCAGGTAAATGCAAAAGTAAATGAACCATATTGTCAAAAAACGCTGGAGGATAAATCAATTCTAACTTGCACAAGATTGTAATAATGTCTACTTTTGCTTTCCTCATATCCTCCACCTTCAATGTTCTGGAACAAAGTTGCTTGAAAAACGTATAATGGTCTACAATAGGTGTATAAGTGTCTTTGTCTAAAAACCCTCTTACTCCAATCAGTATCAAACATTGCATAAGAATGTGGTGGTCATGCGATTTCAACCCAAAAATGTTAGTATTGGTATCGTTCACTTTCTAACTGATGTTAGAACCAAACCCATCCGACATTTTAACATCTTTTATTAATTGACAAAAGAGTTGTCAACTAGATTTCGTGAAAGAGTATCTTGCATGGGGTCTATGAAACTTGTCACCATTTTTTTTGCAACCATTCATTTGTCTGAATGTTTAGAATTCTCAAGTCCTCTCATGCATTTGATGTGTCTTTGCTTTTATCGTTCATTAGAAGAGTACCTAACAAACTCTTTTCCACATTTTTCTGGAGATGCATGAGATCTATGTTGTGTTTCAACTATAGAGAAGACCGATACTTGAGTTCAAAGAAAATGCTTCGTTTCGACCGGTTCAACTCGTAATCTTGCCGATTTGGCTTCCCGCCTCCATGCTCAGGATGTTTACCCAGTTTACGAGTTAGTAGACGAACTAGTTGCTCTTTTATGTCGTCATTAATAAAGTTTCTCGGAGCGGGTCTAGTCTCTTCCATCCCGTTAAAGTCCAACCTCTTTCTTAATGGATCATTAGCATCTAGGAAACGACGATGATCGATATATATGACTTTGATGTTGCACGATACAAAGGAGTGTCTTCATTGCAAGTAGCACATGCTCTATACCCTTGCCCACTCCAACTTGATAGACTACTATGAGCTGGCCAGTCGTTCATTGTCCACAAAAACATAGCTCTCATCGTGAGGAATGTGTTTGTTGCCGCATCTATAATACGTACGCCTGAGTTCCACAATTGTTTAAGCTCTTCCACCAACGACCTAAGGAAAACATCTATATCCTTACCAGGAGTTTTCGGGCCGGGAATCAACAAAGTCAACATGAATGATGACTCTTTCATACGAAGCCAGTGTGGCAGATTGTATGTGGTGAGTATGACCGGCCATGTGCTATGTGGATTACACATGTTTCCAAATGGATTGAAACCGTCAGCTGAAAGACCTAGGTGTACGTTACGGGGTTCACTCGAGAAGTCGGGGTATTTTTTTATCAAAATCTTGTCAATGTTCCCCATCAACAGGATAAAGCATCACACCATCTTCTGAACGTCCGATACTATGCCAAATCATATTTTTGGCAGTGTGCCTCGAACAATATTAACGTCGTAGTCTAGGGGTCACAGGAAAGTACCGTAACACCTTATGAGGTACTTTCTTACCCTTGGTGTTTTTATCGATCCATCGTCTCTCTTTACAAACGGGACAAACTTGCAATGAATCGTGTTCTTTCCAAAAGAGACAACAATCGTTTTTGCACACATGTATCAACTCATACCCCAGACCAATAGACTTCAGTTTCTTTTTGGCTAGATAATATGAAAGGGGAACCTTATTGCCTTTAGGAAATGCTAATTGAAACAACTCAAGGAGTTGATTAAAGGAACTATCAATTCCTTTGTTGTTCACCTTGATATGCATTAACTTTTCTAGAAACTCAAGGGAAGAAAAGATGCAACCAGGATACAATTTGGTTTCCACTTCTTCCAACAACTATGCAAAATCATCATCCACACCGCTACCCCTTGTATTCGAGGTTCCTTCATCAAGGTTGGTATCATTTTCTCTCGACTCTCACATCACATCGTCGATTAAATCATCAATTTCGTTACTTGGCAAGACGACTGGAGGAATAAAAGATTCACCATGATAGATCCAAATTTTGTACGACTTACTGAAACCATTTATAAATATATGGCGTTCAACTGCAGTCAGGTACTTGAAGTAACAGTTATCACATTTTTCACATGCATATCTGATTTTACCATTACTATCAAGGTGTGACTTGGACTTCTCGATAAAAGCTTTGAGTCCTGCTTGGAACTCGGGATGGTTTCGATATGGATTAACAGTCCAGCTTTCATCAATAGACATGATGTTGCTGAAACATAATTTTGGGTTTAGAATTTGTATACAGAATTAGCATTGTTTTTTTCTAATCCACATTTTTTTTACAATTAAAATAATAAAAAAATAAAAAATAAAAAATAAAAAAAATAAATTAAGATTTTTTATTTATGCGTTTTTTTAATTAATTTTAATTACAATTACTTGTAATCTATATAGGCAAAAGTTGTATGTATTAAATAAAAGGGTCAAAGATCCAACAAATCAATTTTTTCCACATGTTTGTTTTATGTATACTAGAAGTATAAATATACCCATGATTAGGGGTGTCAATTTATGACACGACATGACAAAAATATACGAAACGAAACGAAATCAGGACGAAATCAAAATTCGAATTCGTGTTCGTGTCGTGTTCGTGTTCATAAATTGACACGGAATTGACACGATTAAGCATGTGGTTGTCGTTTTTGTTGTGTTATATATTTTTAAGTATGAATGAAATACACTAATAGTTATGTAATATTATCTTTGTTGTGTCGTGTCGTGTTGTTGTGTTTTAATATGTTCGTTTTCGTGTTAATGAAAAAAAACACGACATTGTGTCGTGTCGTGTTCTTGTTATACAAAACATTGTCGTGTCAGACAAAAACACGACACGACTGCCCGATTTGACATCCCTACCCATGATTATTGAAAAAAAATTTGTTTGTTTCTTTTAATGTGTGTAGCAATTAGTTTTTAATGAATAAAATATTAAATAAAGAAAAATTAATAATTTGATATATCCATATAAAACATTTTTTACTATTGTACATTTTTATATTTTTTTATTTATAACATTTTATATTTTTTTATTTATAACATTTTATATTTTTTTTTTCAATTATACCATTGTACTTTAAACAATTATATTATGTTGTTGTGTTGTTCTTTTTTACCGTCAAGATTAAAAATATATATATTTTTTATTTATAACATTGTATAAATATGTTGCAAATAAAAAATTTAAAAACTAAAAAAGACATGAAAATATAAACATGAAACTATAGAAATATAACATTATAAGTTAATTTGAAGATTATAAGTTAACTATAGAACTTATTGGTTAATTTGGGGTTTGCTTGTGAAGAAACTAGAAACTTTCTAGTATTTGTATATAGGTGTTTAAACAATTTTATAACATTTTTTTTTGTGTTTTTTTTTCCAATTATAACAATAATTTATTTTTATTTTTTTTCAATTATAGCATCCTACTTATACCAAATCCACATACTTTTACATAATACATAAGAGCATGAAATTCACATACTTTCACATACATATACCGCATATACACCAAATACAAATACATTCACATACACACAAAATAACATCCTACTTAAACCAAATACACATAATCTTACATATATAGATAATAACATCCTATTTATACAAAACACACAAATTTCACATTCATATACCACATTTACAACAAACATACATATATTCACATACTCACACAATAACATCCTACTTATAAGAAACACATATAATTTCATATATATATATATATATATATATATATATATATATATATATATAATAACATCATATATATACTTCTACCAAATACTCATATACCACATATACATCAAACACACATACATTGGCATATATACATTAAATTCACATATTTTCATACAAATATCAAATATACACACAATTTTCACATATGGCAATTTTCACATAATTTTCACATATAAATACCAAATTCACAAGAAATTGAAATAATAGGACCTGTAGTGGCGGAAATTAACAGATATGTAGCCAGAAAAATTGGTCTTCACCCGAAAATACCCTCACCCGTAAACCCAAAGACAACACCACCAAAAACACTAAAATTGAACAATTTCTTGCAATTTAATCATCAAATGCAATTAGAAATCGAAATTAACATACAAATACAAAGAGATACAAGAAATTCAACTTACATTTCTTCAATAGATGGAGCTAGAAATCGGTCCCAAGATGCCCTAACCACCCTTGATCCCTAATCTCACACAATGTGGGGAGATATGTTATCGGAATCAACTAATTGAACACGAAACCGGTGGAACTTGGAAGAGGCGCAGTGTATAGCAACAACAAACATAATGAAAATGGGAAGAAATGAGCAATCTGCGTGCGTTTTTTTATTTGCAAGAGCCTTTAGCGGCGACAGTTTTAACAGTGACAACTAGGGCTTTACTGGCAACACAAGTCAATAGCGGCGACAATCTGGAGTGAAGGTACCGCATCATTTTTTAGGTAACTATTAGCGGCAACTTTTTAGACTTTTAGCGGCGACACAAATGTCGCCGATATTAGGTTTGTGCGAATAAGGGACCCTAACCGTTGGATTAGATACTTGATTGAACGTCTGAGATCTAACAGAGGGGGAAAACACGGATTAGGGTGATACGCCTTTAGTGGCGACACTATTACTGGCGACATGGACTTTTAGCGGTGACTATAGCATTTTTTGCCGCTAAAAGTCGATGTCGCCGGTAATAGTGTTGTCGCTAAAGATTGATATTCTTGTAGTGAGTGTACATGAGGCCTCACAACACCACCTTTATAGATCACAAAAAAAGATCAAGATATATGTATTCCAAGTGTTCTGTTTAGATTGTTCATAACATAAAACCATAAAATGGCTCAAATATGTTTACCAAAGTTCTTATCTATTGATTCTACGGTCATTTGGCATGCGTTATTGAAGTGCTCTCCATCAATGAAAGTGTATCACTTGCTTTGACCTGTAAGAAAGCTACGAGATAAAAAAAGATTTACTAGAAAAAACAAAAGTATATTTCTGTAACATTTAATATATCCAAGATTGAAAAATCAAGTCTTCCACCACTAATCATCATACATACTTATAAAACTAACATTTTTCCTTAAACCTCATGCATTTGAAACCCCCATCAAAATTTGCAAACACCTATGCATTTGAAACCTCCTATTTTAATGAATACCACTAAAAAATCTCTTAATAATGATTAACAAGTCAAAGGTTTTATAACTTATATAATATACTTAATAAAAAATTAATGGATACTCTACTATAAAAAGGTCAATCTTTTTTAGTAGACACACAAATACAAATTACATACAAAATTCACAAAGAAAACAAGTTTAAAGTTTTTTGTGTTGTTTTGAGGGCTTTGAACAATTTTTCCAGCCATATTATTATGTTGAAGTTTTTAATTTGTAAGTTTGTTATATACTAATACTTTTTTATATTTTCTTGATTTAAGTATTCTTTTAAAAATATCATTGTATGTTGTGGTTGAAATTTTAATGTAAATTAGATTAGATTCATGTTATCGATCATATATTATGGAAGGTGATATATATAATATTTAATTAACTATTATATACATGTTTGTATGTTCATGTTGCTTCAAAACAATAATTAATTAAAAATCATGGATATGTCATATTATCCGTATTATCCATGTAAGTCTTTTTTAAAATGCAAATTGTTTATTTTATCACTTTATATTTTACTATATGTTTAACATTTTAATTATAATAATAAGTGCTTTTTAAAAGTTTCTTTCACTTATTAATAATAACAAGTGGTTTTAAAATTAATAAGCAACAATTGTAAATAATAAAATCAAATTACATGGATATGTCATATTATTCATGCAACTCTCTTTTGAAATGCAAATTTTCTATCTTATCACTTTATTATTTAGTATATGTTTCACATTTTAATAATAATATTAAGTGTTTCTTAAAAGTCTTCTTTAAAATTATTATTAATAATAAGTGGTTTAAATTAATGAATAACAATTTTAAATGATAATAACATAAAATTATAAATTACATTTAGCTATAAATAAATTGTATTTTAAATGAATATCATATTGAAATTAGAAAATGATTGCATAACTAAAAATATAAGTAATCAATAATAATAATTGCTAAAAATAATACTAAATAGATAATAATATTTAATTCTACTAATGAGGAATGTGGGTTGATGTCAATGAATATATATATATATATATATATATATATATATATATATATATATATATATATATATATATATATATATATATATTAGTGTAAAAATATTATCTCAAAGTTAATGTCAATAACATAATCATTTTAAAAATATATTTTTCAATATTTTAACAATATATTTTTAAGCTTCGTTGCGCAACGCGTGAAAATTCATCTAGTATATTACATAAAAATAAGGCCCTCCTCTTATTTAATCCATGGGAAAGCGACAGCTGTTGGCCTGTTGGCTCGCTAATTATTCACTCAACATCAACCCATCAATCTGCGCGAGCATCCTTGGTCACTTGCCATTGGGCTTGTAGCCCAGCGGTATCAGGTGGTGCCTCCCTCTTTGATGTCGAGGGTTCAAGTCCCGTCGTGAACATAGGTGGAATAGGTGATGTTAGCTTAGGAGTAGATTAGATTTGCCGGTTAAAAAAAAAAAAAAAAAAAAAAAAAAAAAAAAAAAAAACTTGTCATTGGGCATTAATAAGCCACGACTCAATAATAATAACTTTATTAATTGTTTTTCAGTGATAATATTTATAATTTTTCTTTATTATTACTGCAAACCATATTTTTCTTTCCACAAGACGAAATATAGATCTTATCTTTCCTTCCATAACTCCAACACATAAGTTTGTGGCGCTAAGTCAATCGTAAAAAATTCTTTTCTAAGTGGTTTTGATCTTTATCAAAAATTATTAACTCGAATATATCAGAAGATAAAACTCATGCTTGATAATGAACAAAATTGACTTACCTGAAACACACTGTAAAGCATACCACACCAAAATGGATTGAAACTTTAGTTTTCAAAGACATAGTTTAAGATAACGAGGCTACATGTAAATTTTCAAAAATTTGGTTCCCTTGGAATTCGCAGCCACTGTCATTCCTCTTGAGTAAAAACCTATCTAACCCTAAAAGGTTTACCAAAACACAAATTTGAGATAAGAAAGAGTGGTAGAGAATTAAGTTAAGGCCAAATAACTAAAATCTAACACACCAACAAAAAACAAGATGCATGTTCTTACAATAAAAACACTAATTAAGCAAGTATAAATCAAGAACACGCCTTAGCCAGTAACTTTTGGCTTCAAATTTTATTAAATAAACAATTTTAAGCAGAGCATGCTACAATCACCAACATTAGAAACAACATTTTAAACTGTATGAGTAGAAATTAATGTACAACCAGGGAAGCAAGCCTCCTAATCATCAAAATTGGATCTAAGTATTTTCAAAATTTGAAACTTCTGTTGTTGAATGATTATTAGTGTGAAGCAAGCTCTCACTTGGTGAAATATCCTCCTAATACACAATAAAGAAGCAAAAACACTACGATTGTCGCTCTTCAGATTCAATAATGCAGAATTATGCGATCAGTTAAACACATACCTCGACCTTATCTAAATTCGAAACCCTAAAGAAATAGTTGAAGATTGAGAACGATAACTAAAACTAAAAAAAAATATTGGAAAAAGCAAATGAGATCTACAAAGAAAACGTAGTCCTACTGGAAAATATGTTTCATCCAATGCAATCGTCTTTAGTCTCTTCGAATAGAGTTTTCCCTTTATTATCCATGAAAAAAATAAAAACAACTTAAAACTGTGCATCGGTGTAATGAAAAAAAATAGAAAGAAAAAATTAAACTCTTTGATAATATATGTGTTCACCGCCGTTAACACAGACAAGTACCCAAAGAAATAAACAGGATTTACTAGTAGAAACCAAAAAAACATTAAAGCTTTACCATTTCAAGGAAGGGGGAATGCAAGGGTTGCTATGCTATGAACCTGACGATTAGTATTCAAACACGAGTAAACCCTAAATAAAATTAAGCCAAATACAATGTTTTATTTTTTTAAATACAAAAGTAGAAATTGAGTAAATGTATTGGCGGTGGGGGGAGATTCAGATTTTTATGGAATTTAAATGTTTGAACATCTCACAATCTTGCCTAATTGCAAACTTTTTAGTTATTCAAGTCTTTTAGTTTTTCAAGTCTTTTAGTTTTCAAGCAATCATAAAACCCCTCTTTTTAGTTTAATTATAGTTAGTTAGTTTTATTACACTAGTTCTATTGGACTGCATTGGTGATTGAATACAACCATTTCTTCGAAGATCGATACCCTTTTTTACCATTATATTAAATTTTATTTGCAAACAAATGGTGTAATTTCCTTGGTGGACTTGAAATCCCACCAAGTTTTATGGGTAAATAAATGATATTGCTCTTATGGGTAAAAAAATACATTGTCTGTATTGGTAAAAAAAGTAAAGTTGGTTTCTATTTCCTCTAACTTTTGTCCTTATTTAGTTTAGTTGCTATTTCCCATAAAATTGTTTGTTGTTTCCGGTAACCAACATTTTGATGTTGCTTAATGATGGATACTATTTTCGCCTAGTCAACGTGGTCAACCTTATTGATACTCTACTTTCTTTTTAATTCTTTTTAAAATTTTACGTGTTTTTGCAGACGTTGATGTCCAAATAAGGGATGTAGATGATGCAGTAATAGAGGCGACATGATTGATGGATATGTCGATGAACTTGTCATCGTTAAATAATAGACGGTAATTATTTTGTTTATTGTTCGAAGAGTTTTATAGTTATAGTTGTAGCAGATGGTTATTGCATTTGGGGTTATTGCCTCTGGATTTTTGAAACAAAAGGGTTGTCTTTGATATACATGCCAATCATTATATATTGTTTTTTTTTTACTGTGGTTTTTGTTGTTCCTACTACAAGTGGATGAATTCATCAATTTTTCTGTGGTTTTTTTTTCTGCATTGTTTATTATGTTTGATAATTACAACCATCTAACTATGTTGTTCACTCTTATGATTTTTTAATTACTCATTATAATTTATTTTTTCAAAGAATCAACATTTGTAATAATTAAAGGGTTATTGTCACTATAGCCCAACAATGTTTCATATATTGGTTTAAATGGTCCCTCATGATTTTTTTTTGCGTTTAAAGGGTACGAACTTGTGTTTTACCGATTAATTTCGTACCTTTACCTATTTTTGAAGGTTACACTGCCTTTATCACCTTCCAACTAGGCAGGTGAGTCAAAAATGACTCATTGGTGAGTCGACTCATCAGTGCCACGTAAGTAAAATCGACTGGGGAGGAAAAGGATTGATCCTCGTCGCTCCAAGGGGAAAGAACGATCGCAGATATGCGATCGATTGAAAAAGCGAGAAATTAGGGTCTAGAAATCGATTAGTCATAGGGGGAACGATCGATGATTGGTGAGAAGGAAGCACGTAGGTGCGTAGTCTTCTACTCCGGATGCCTTGGCCAATCATATGGTACACTGGGAACATTCGTCCCTCTCTCACTGCAAATCACCATTATTGAAGAAGCATCACCCAAAACATCACGTGAATGGCCTCGATCAATGACAACAAACACCCTCCCTTCCAGCTTCATTGTCGAACCAGAAAAAGAAACGAGGAGCAACCAACCTCAGTGAGCTGCTCCTACCGCTTGGATTTCATTCGTAATTGTGGTTGTCGGGGATGGAGTCAGGGAAGACCAAGTGGATCATCAGAAAAACGGGTTCTTTTTCCCCTCTCATTCTCCTCACGATCGATTAAGAACCACCGACCCATCGAGTTGTTGATTTCGTTTGTATTCTTTCTTTCCTTGATCTGCCTTCTGTTTCCCCTCTTCAGTTTGTTCAAGCACAGGAGATGCTTCGTTCTCTGATTTCCCCTCCTATTTGCTCGATCGAACACCAAATAACCCACCCCAATCGCTGTTACTGCTGCTCTGAATTCCTTCCAGATTATTGCTACCAGAGACGAGAAGGAAACCTCGAAGAATCTCGTCGGAAAACGACCTCGCCATCCCCTTCGGTCGAACCCAAAACAGTGGTACATTTTTTATCTTTTAAACCTGTTGACTAGGAAGGGGTTCACCGGGTGACCCCTTCATTTTTTTAAAAAGACTTTTTAAACCCTAAAACATGAATTCGTACCCTTTAAAGGAAAAAAAAAGTCACGAGAGACCATTTAAACAAATATACGAAATATTGTTGGGCTATAGTGACAATAACCCATAATTAAATGGTTGGATTTATTTTAATTACTCATTTTAGTTGAATTTTTCATGCCCTATATGCTAAAGAGTTGTTTTTTTGAATAATTATAGTATTGGCTTGGATATTATAACAATTAAAGAGTACAACAGAAGCACCTCTTCTTCTGAACATATGAATATAGTTACGGCTAATTGCAAAATAGCAATTTATTATAATTATCATTGATTTTTTGTTTGTTTTTTATGTATTGGCTTGGATATTATAACAATTATACCGTTTTTAAATGGACATCTTATATACCAAATGAAAATAAAGCTTAGTTTGACCTATAAAAGCATCATATTTATGGATCTTTACCAATAATAACAATGCGTGAAAACATTACATAAATGGTCGATGTGTAGAAAAAGATTAGATAATTGGTCCTTGTGGTGGAAAAAGATTACATAATTGGTCGCTATGCAGAAAAAGGTTATGTAATTGGACCCTGACTCTCTAAGGCAAAAAACATTATAATAATATATCATGTGGCAAATAAATTTACATGATTGGTTACCAATGGTGGGAATTTTTCTTTCTTTTGATATTTAAAAAAGAGGAAGTATGTTGCTATAATTTGGTAGATTTGTCAAAGTATAATGCTATAATGATGAAACATTGATTAGTCGTTGCCATTAACAAAAGTCAAGGATAGTCATTATCAAATGTTGGATATCCTACTTGCATATGTCCGTCTTCACTCATGTTCGGTTATATATCGTTATATATGTGACGAGAAAGATCGTCCAACTAATAAAATAAAAAATATGTATTACAAAGAGATCATTCAACGATTATAGATATTCATTCATTCCAATGTTTTTTTAGACATTTCATTGTTACTAATACCATTAAGTCCGTGAACTTATCTTGTTTTATTATTGTGTCAACTTTTTTATACCGTTATATGTATTTTTTTATATGTTCTTTATATTTTACAAGAGTCATAATCTAGTTAGCTATGAGATATGGTTGCATATTTTATGTATGTAAAATAATATAACCTTGATTCGTCATATAACCTGAATTTAATATGAATTCAACTTTTTGTAACAGAAGCAATATTACTTCAAAGAAAAAAAGAATCTTAGCTAGTATTGGTGGTTGTTCATTTCTTATATGATAACGGTGAACACCATATTCGAATCACACCATCACAGTCAAACACTATAGCAATATATATATTGGTCAAACAATTTATGAAATCGTATCTCATATAAAATCTAATAGTTATTTGGAGACGCAAAAAATTATATTTCTTGATACAAATAATCAAAGATACTCCTGATGAGAAATATATGTACATATAAATGATAACCAACTCGATCCATGCGTTTATTTTGAAAAGAGAGAATCTATATTTTCATACACATGATCTAGCTAATCCAACATTTTCTCACAGTATTTATAGGAAATGAATGGAGGGAGCATGGCAAGTGTAATCAAAACACAAGATCAGAGTTACCTGCTTCAATTGAATTCAAAGAAATGGTAAGATGATTAACATATTCTCACTCAGATTGTCCATGCATGGATGCTTAAAAATGCAATACTATTCTTAAGTACTCCACCTTTTCTCGATCTGCAGGGTTTCTTGATGGTAGTCTTGTTGAGCATGTCTTGTTTATCATTTGGCTCGAAAATCACAAGTGTTGCCACCTACGATGTAACATCTTATGGTGCAAAAGGAGATGGAAATACAGACGACTCCAGTGTAAATAATATCTTCAAATTTTGAATCAAAATTTATTGATGTATCATGCAAATTAAAGAACGCAAAAATAAGTTAACCTTTTTCTATGTACGTTCATTGTTGCAGGCTTTCCTTCGAGCATGGGACGATTTATGTGGAGATATCTCGCCAGAACCGACATTGATAATTCCATCAGACAAGACATTTTTGATAAACCCGGTGGAAGTTTTAACCATAATAGTGTTATCAGAAAAAATATTTCCCATATTAGTGTTCTCTCATAAGTATTTACCAAAATGGTATTATTTAATTTTAATACTAATATTATTTAAAAAAAAAAAAAAAAAAAAAAAACACGGTTTTGGTTTTCCCTGAAGTTTGGAACGCTGGAACGAACAGAAACAAAAAAAAAAAAAAAAAAAAAAAGAAAACGCAAACTAGGGCTCGCTGCTTCATCGTGTTGTCGTCATCCACCATCTCCGGCCGCTGCATCTCCTCCATTCGACGGCGGCTGGCTGCGCCTCCTCCACCATCGCCGGCGACTGCAAGGTTTTGATTCCGATTCCTGTTTGCTTTTGGATTCCAATTGTTAAGTTTATGTTTGCTTTTTTGCTTCTTTATTCTTATTTATCTCAATTTTGCTTTAGTTAGGAAGAATTGTTGATCAATTTCTATTTTGATTATTTGCTTTTGTAAATGGAATTGATTATTGTTTTGATCAATTTATGTCTTGATTTTGCCTCCCCATCTTCACAGCTTGTTTTTTCTAATCTTTTGATGTAATTGATTGCATTATGTTTCTTATTTTTTGTTATCACAAATTCATATGATCATTTTTTGATCAATTTTTGCTTGTTTTTGTTTGTTTGTAGATGAATTCTATTATAGATATGATTGACAATGAGAATTTTTCTATAATTTCTCAAGCTGCTGTTGTGACTAATTTGATGAATACAGACAATGATGTTGAGTTAAATGAAATATTGGAAGATGGAATTGGAGATGAAGATGATGATGAAACATCTTTTGACAATAATGTTGAATTACCCTCAACTTTTACTAATATGGAAGGAACAAATTTGACTATTGATGAAAATTGGATTATGACACAATCAACGAGTAAGAATGATTTTACGCGAGAGTTGGGAAAAGATTCTTTCAAGGATAAAGAGGAACTTGTTAGAGCAATCAAGATCCATAGCATTAGGACACATAGACAATTTGAGGTCATTGAGTCACGCCCAACATGTGGTGAAAGACCGTGAAGGCATATGCCTAATATCTGATCGTCATGGTGGAATTCTTAAGGCTGTCAATGAGCATGGATCTCCATGGTTAGAGCCACGTGGTTTTCATAGGTATTGTTATATTTCTTAACTATTCTTTTAGGACATTTCAACAACTTGCTTCATTAACTTACATTATTATTATTTTTTTTTTAATTTTAAAGGTATTGTTTACGACATTTCATCAACAACTTTTATGACAAGTTTCGTAATTCAGAATTGAAAGCTTTAGCTTACCGTGCTGGGAGTCAGAATCAAATTCGAAAGTTCAACTCCATCATGGAAGAAATTGGGAAGTTAAATCCACGTGCTCGACAATGGTTGGAGAGTCATCCACTTAATAGATGGACACTTGCACATGATGGTGGAAGGAGATATGGGTTGCTCACAACAAATTTGTCAGAGATTTTCAACAGTGTACTTAAAGGTGCTCGTTTCTTACCAATCACAGCTTGTGTGCAACTTACATTCTATAGAATGGTGCATTATTTTGAGGTGAGACGTCCTTTAGGATCTAGTTCTCAAGCTCATGGAGATACACATACTCCACATGTTGTTGTAAAACAAGTAGCTTTGATGGCAAAAACAAGTGCACATTCCTTAAGATCTTTTAACCGAGAAAAAGGTATATTTGAGTTGATAACTCAAAGAGGTCGAAATGTGCAAGTAGTTAATTTGGAACAAAAAACTTGCACATGTGGTAAATGGGAGGCATTTAAATATCCTTGTTCTCATGTCTTGAGTGCATGTGCCAAACTCTCTTTGAATAGTTGGCAATATGTTGATAGATGTTACTCGATTGAATATTATTATGCTACTTGGGCATCTGAGTTCTCCCCGCTTCCTCATGAAGCTTATTGGCCACAATCACCATTTAATGAATTACTTCCAAATTTAGAACTATTACGAAATAAAAAAGGTCGTCCTCGTTCAACAAGACTAAAAAATGGCATGGATATTAAAGAAGGAAGAAATGCCAATCTTTGTGGAATTTGTAGGCAACCGGGACATAATCGAAAACGATGTCCGTCTATGCCAAGGTAATTTAAAATATATATATATAATTTTAATGGTATTTGTTGTGGTTATTCTCTTATTTTTTTTCTTTTTTTTTACAGGTAATGATTTTTTACCGGTTCAAGGTCAAGTTAATTGTGATGTTTTTCTTTTTGTAATAAACAATGTTGGAGTTTTTTTTCTCTTTTTGTAGTGTTCTTTTTGTAAGAAACAATGTTAGAGTTTTTTTTTTCTTTTTGTGGTGTTCTTTTTGTAAGAAACAATGTTGAGATGTATTTTTTTTCATTTTAAAAACATTGTATGTGAATGTTGAAATTTTTGCGCATTAAAATTTGATTATATAAATGTTTTTTGATGATTTTTTAATGTTGAGGCTAAAACTTGTTGGTAAAAATGTTGTATAAGAAAAATGAATATTAAAAAAAAAAAAAGGAAAAAAAAAGATAAAAAAACATTTATTTTAAAAAATAGTATAAAAGGGTAAAAAAACTAAAATGAAAGCTGTCATTTAAATATATATATATATATATATATATATATATATATATATATATATATATATATATATATATATATATATAAAACAATAAAAATGTGGAATAAAAGAGAAAAAAAAATAAGATATTTAAAATAACAAAAAAAACTGAAAAGGAATCTAAAAATAAAAAAAATAAGAAAAACACTAAAATGGTAAATATTTTTGAAGGAACACTAAAATGGTAAATACTTTTTTCAAGAACCCCATTATGGTCAAAAACTCAAACCCGGTGGCATTCAATGGTCCATGCAAATCCCCAACTGTAAATATTAAGGTAAAATGAACAGTTATCTATCTTTTGAGGTTATGATGTTAATTCATAAAGTGTTGATTAAATGTCATTTTGTTATAAAATAGTTATGATTAATCTAATAATTTCTGATATGATGGGTAGCTATTGGGTAACATCACTGCACCGAAGACTCTCGATGGATGGAAAGGTTGCATTAAGAATAACTTTTGGATATACTTCACATCCGTGCAAGGACTCAAGATCCAAGGACCTGGTCAAATTGATGGCCAGGGATCCATTTGGTGGAAAAATGAGGTCGAATTAATTTAATATCAAACACTTATATTAAATGAAAACAAAAAAAGTAAAAACCATCCAATTAATTCATAGTTCCTTTTCATTTGCAGGGGCAAACTAAAACCAATGCATGCAATCGCCCAACTGTAAGCCGTCTTTTTTTTACAATGTTAAGAGCATCTACAATGGTGTATCATTTAATGGAAGAAACTCTACCATTGTGAGATGCCACCTTGGCATTCAATGGATTTGGAATTCAATGGTCATTGAACTCTTCAATTGGAAAAAGGAAATTTTAATTCATAAATATTTACTATAAATTATATTTTATAACATTCTATTGAACTTTGTAGAGTTCAATGTATTGTAGGAAAAAAATTGATAGAGTTGTATGGATTGTAGAACAATGATGTGGCAATCTATTGAACTATATGGAATTCAATGCATTGTGGATGCTCTAAGGACATGAATGAATTTATGTTTCGTGAAAACTGACATGGATACATTTGTTTAGGCTTTACATTTTAATTCTTGTAACGGCCTTCAGTTGAGTGGTACAAAACATATCAACAACCCAATGCTACATATGAGTATCAATGGTTGTGAAGGTGTAGATGTTGGAAATATTCAAATTTTTGCTCCTGGAGACAGCCCCAATACTGATGGGATAGACATCGGTGATTCTTCCCATCTTAATATCCATGATTCTAACATTCAAACTGGTATGAGAATAATAGCATCCTTGTTTCTTAATGAGCTATTCTATAATGTATAAAAAAACCTTTATAATTCACTTTCTTTTTGTGGAAACTAAATCAGGTGATGATTGTGTTGCTATTAATGGTGGCACGTATGATATTAATGTAACAAGAGTGTTCTGCGGACCTGGTCATGGCATAAGGTACTAGAAAATGATATTTATATCTCAATAATCACTTTTACACAATTTTTCCTCCACTAAATGGATGTGATTTTGAAGTATTGGAAGCCTTGGGGAAAACGGTGGTCATGACACAGTTGAACAAGTACGTGTGGAAAAATGTAACATCACAGGAACAAAAAACGGATTACGAATCAAAACAGTGCCGGTAAAATTAGATATAACTTGATGAAAATCTTTGGAGTTTTTAACATCGTATTTGATGGTTATCTTATATCTTATACAGTATGGAACGGGGTATGCTAGGGGGATTGTATTTCAGGACATTCATCTCGTAAATGTTGAAAATCCAATTATAATTGATCAACATTATTGCATTAATTCTGAAAATGCCTATTGCCCCGCACCGGTATGCTTATTATCCATAAAAATAGTCTCATCTCACAAAAGATGCAATTCCATATCTAACATTTACTGATTTTTTTTATGTATCAGCCAAATGCGTCAGCTGTAAAAGTGAGCGATGTTATGTATGCGAATATCTATGGGTCATCGGCAACAAAGCAAGCTATTACTTTCAATTGCAGTGGAAAGTACAACTATACTGAAATTGTAACAAATGAAGTTGGAATCTCTGGGCATGATGAAATTTCTTACTGTCAAAACACTCAAGGAAAATTTATTGATACCACCCCTCCTATTAATTGTTATTAGATTGTAGCCAGCCCGATGTTGGTGTTAAAATCCATGTATTTCAACATATTCTAATGATAACAAAGCTATATATATATATATATATATATATATATATATATATATATATATATATATATATATATATATATATATATATATATATATATATATATATATATATATATATTACTGTACATTTAAAAGCTTAACTCCCCTCTCTTGGCTCATTAGCGGGTTACAAAATATATACAAACACACATGATAACATGAATTTACTTACGCGTAAATATTTACGTTATGTATATTGAGGTATACTAGGAAAATATTCTCATATCCTTCAAACAAGATATACAACAGATATATATACAATTACAAAAATGCATGGGCATAGAATATACACTAGGTGGGCTAAGCTAATAATACAATATATTGATACACTAACATCCCCCCACAGTTTGATCGGGATGATTCTGTCGGACTTTCAAACTGGTTCGAAATTATGAGAAAAGCGAAGTAGGTAGACCCTTGGTGAAGATGTTACGTACTGATCAGTTGAGGAAATATGGAGAACTCATATATGGCCCATGGCAATTCTGTCTCGAACAAAATGAAAATCAATCTCTATGTGTTTGGTGTGTTGATGTTGCACCAGGTTCGATGACATGTATACGGTCTTGATATTGTCAAAATAAACAATGATAACTTTAATTTTGAAGAGGAAAATGTAGTTCACGAAGAAGGTTACGGAGCCAACAAGTTTCAGCAAATGTGGTGGCAACACCACGATATTTAGCCTCTGCACTAGATCGAGAGATGACACCCTGTCATTTCGATTACCGTGAAATGAGTTTATCTCCCATGAAGACACAATATCCAGATGTTGATCGTCGTGTGGTCGGACAACCACCGAGTCAGCATCAGAATAAGTTGTGTCAGAAGAGATGTATCGGAGGCGTGTATCTGAAGACCAAGGTCAATGGTACCACCAAAATCTCATGAGGATCCTTGCGTGAGCATTTAGGTGTTGATCTCGGGAGTCATGCAAAAATGGACAAATTTGTTGTACTATGAAGGATATATCCTTTTGAGGGCATTCAGGTGTTGATCTCGGGAATCCTGCATAAAAAGACTAATATGTTGTACTGTAAATGATATATCTAGTCGAGTGAAGCTCGGGTACTGAAGAGCTCCCGCAAGGCTGCGATATAGAGTGGGGTCGACAACTGGTAAACCTGAAGCATCCATTTCAAAAACTGGTTCAGTTGGAGTACAACATGGATTGCAATGAACCATATTAGCTCACCGAAGAATGTATATGTACCACTACAAAACACGTTATAGGACTCGCCAAATAGAACCTAGTTTCGTGGAACACCGAGATATATTATGAAAAAACCGGGACTTATACAGGTAAAAGTTATACGACCCAGTTTAACTCAAAGAACCGGGGTCTATGTTATACTTAAGTAACCCGTTTCCCAACTTAAAAACCGGTACTTTTAGCTATATGGTTTTGTAACCCGGCCTCTAGAAAAAAAAAAGGTTCTATTACCATTACTAGAAGAGATACGTTCAAGTAGCTATATGACCCATATATATTTAAACAACTGGGCTTTTTGACTTCTTTTACCAAATATAAATGTGCCTTAATTAATGAGTGAGCTTAATAATAAAATTAGCACTCCATAGTTGCAATCGACAGAGTAGCAAAACCAAGACTACATTATTAAATCCACACCAAAACAATTGAATTTCTACACCGGATAGTCTTGTAACTTGACACATGTAGCATTAAACATAGACAAAGTATGCAACTTGTAACATCACACTTTGAAATTAGCCATTGGCTTAAAAGTTTTAGTTTCAAGGCCAAATGCTTTATTACAACAACCGATCAAGAAAACAACTCACAGATAAGAGAAACCGATCAAGAAAACACCTCACAGATGCAAGACAAATCTAGGGGTAAAAAGGTCAAAGGGAGTAAACAGCTCAGCAAATCAACTTTCTACCACCAGCATCCATAACAAGAACACCACCAAGCTTAATCATGAGAGCAATTCCAAAAAAACTAATCATAACACAATTTCACCCACAGTCTCATAGAAAAACTAGACCCATCAAAGTTGAGAGTAAATCTATGAAGACCATAAACAAAGATCCATTCAAGATACAGCCAAAAATTGAAACCACACATCAATTGCAAAATGTCAATGTGAGAAAAAATGAAATTTTTTTAAAGAAAAAAACACTAGACAGATAAACAACCACTGCTTTGTTCCATACACTAGTTGAACATTTGGTCATACGGCCGGTTTTAGGATATTTTGGGTAGGGGCACAACCAAAAAAGTGTTAAAACTAGTAAACAAATGGATTATTGCAAATACATTGCTAAATGCCTAATGTAAGTAAATATTAAGATTAATCAGATTTCATGGAATATAAGTAAAAATTAAACAATTATACAAGCAACAATGTGCTATCACAACCATAGGCATCTCCACCTAAACTTCCTTGCAATCTAACCTCTAAGTAATCCCAAAATAATGTAAGTTTTGTTGACCCCTGTATTTTTTTAATAAATCTGAACTCATAATCTCATATAGAACAAAACACACAGAAACATATGAGAGGGGTACAAAAGGAGAACAAAAATCAAAAATAAAAGATTAGACGTGAAGTAAGGTAAACATAAATCATGAACGTTGAATGAGAAACTCAGATACGCAGTACAAAGGACGAATCTCTTAGATTGCAGATGGTGTAATTGTTTTCTTTCTCTCCTATCTTTTTATGTTTTCTATAATCTGATCTCTCCTATGTGTATTTATCTCTCCCTACAACAACCCTCTCGATTTCTTACCCTTTATCGGTTTCTCGCATTTCTCTCTTTTTTCTTTCTCTTACCATCCTTATTTCTCTCCTTTCTACGTATTACTAGTCGAATGGAATGGGTGTTTGTGTGTAAAAGAAAACAAATTGTAGTTGATTCAAGAGAGAGGGGGTGGAAAAGGTATATTCCAAATCAAGCAATGATAGATTAGCAGTTGGAATATAATCTAGTTTTTGGCGGGAAAGAGGATGTAATCCCGCCTTAAAAAATAAATAAAACTTTAAATCTATAAATGAGAGTAATATTTACGAAAACATATGTTTAAGAAAAATAGATTTTAAGAATGCATTATTTTTTTACAGTTTAATCATTAAGGTTTTTTAATTCTTACAATATTGAAATATCTATTTGTTTCAATGTTAACCATTTTAACAAGTTTTGTTGGTTGCCTCCGGACAACCTTATGCCACGTCCAACTCTCTCTTTTAAACCCATTACCACATGAGCTTCCAGGTAACCCTATGCCCTCATACCTTAAAACCTTCTTTCTTCAACTGATGCCTTTGCCATGCTCATCACCTATCTTCCAAACCCACGCCTCAGCCTACAAGACTTCCCCATAACGGAGATGGTGCTTCCACTGACGAGGCTTCCCCAAGTGGGTATCGATACGGGTAAGCAATTTCTTAACCATGTGTCCTTTGGGCCTCATATTCTTGATGGGTATAGATAATATTGATATTTATGTTTGGAGTTCATGAAACCCTTTGGCTCGATGATTGGTTGACTCGTTTGATTTCTATAGTAATTCTAGTATTCTCCAAACACCCTTTATAAACATTACAAAATCATCCATTGCATATGACACAATTTCCCTAAGTTAATCAGTAGCAAAATTCGCCTCTCTGAGTGTATAATGATGGAAACAATTATGATAGAAGTAATGAGCATAAAAACTTTAGAGACTTCGATTCATTAGAATTGATTCCCATGATGATTTGTCCATGGCTAACCTTCGATAACATACAAGCATAAGAAATATAACATATAACAAGATTAATCCTCCCCCAACACATAACAAAGGCTTTGAAAGACTCACTTAAGCCCAGACAAGTTATGCAAATAAATAAATTTGTGTTTACTTCATTAAAGGGATGGTTCAACTCTTGAGGCTGCATATCAATCACGTTCTTAAATACATCAACTCGATCGGCTAAACATTTAATAATTAAAAAAAGTTACCTTTATTATCTAAGTTTTCCTTCTCATTATGACCACAAAATGTTAATCATTTTCGGAGTAGGAACCTAACACAGTTAATTGAAGCATTTAAACAAGTACAAATATTTTTTTCCCTGTAAAGTAGTTTGTTTCTCATGTAACGTCCTAAATTTTGAAAATAGATTTTTCATTTAAAATAAGTTAACAAATTGAAAGAGTTTACTTAAAATTGTTAAGTAACATTCATTTATTTTTATATCTTAACATTAATGGATTTGAATCACAAAATAGTAGAAACAAAATCTTTGATGCCAGTGTACAGTCCCGCTAATCTCCTCTCATGAACATACTGTAAAATATTTAATCCACAACTGTAAGCATAAAGCTTAGTGAATTTCCCAATATACCATATATTCTATCATACATACAATGCATATAAGCAAAAACCTCAACTATAGTGTCAATCTACCAACTCACCTATTCATAAGCATACAACATACATAACAATCAAACGGGTCATAAACTGGCTCTAAGCCACCACTACTACCGACTCTCGGCTATCAACTACTACACCCTCACTCCTTGTACCAATTATACCCACGAACAGTCTATCATAAAACAAAGGTCACACTTCAAACAACAACCCAACTCCTTCGCGTTTTACCTAAGGCCAACTGGTAAAAATTCAACGGTCGACGAAAGTAAACGCACATCATGATGAGCTCTTGGCCACTCCATGGCAAATTCAGGACAAATCAATTGCGATGTAGAGCACCACCACGTTGTGTGCCTTCCTTGGCTACTCCATGGTTTATGGCCTGGAAGACTTTTCTTTATTAAGAGCTTAATCCTTACAGATCAAGGCTCATAAATTCATATACAGATATTTTCAATGATTTAATGGATAAAGTTTTCATTTTGTATCCAATAAGACATATCAATAAGGCCAGATCTTAAGCCTGAAGTCCATTAAGTCCTCATAATGATCCCATAATAACTTTGCATTTAAGTGTGCTCCGGCGAGAGCAATTCAGGGATGGCGACCCCTGGGAATTCTTCGTGTCAGGAGCCCAAAGCTGATAATATTGTGATATGTTCCGAAAGGGGATGTTGCATCTCAAAAGCATATGTAATGGATTGTATTTGGCTCATCAAACTTTGAAACTTTCGGATAACAATAGTATGTGGAGTTCTAGCTTAGTGTTTATCTATTCTAGATTTCATATTCCAAGCTTTGAATCTATATTTAACAAATTGATTTGATCTACCTTGATTTGGTACACCCGATTTGAATAGATAACAACATAAACATAATGCATCATCATCTTTTACACTATATTCTAACCAATATTTATAACCATTAAACCAAGATAGAATAAATATTTGAGGTTTACGTCAACAATCATGTGGTGGGAATTTATGATTTAGACTTTATAGGTTGGAAATCCCTTTTTTCAAGTATGCACTTCTAATTTTATCTTGTTAGATTACATGATAAAATTCTATGGTCGTTTAAACGGAACATCCAATAGTGAGTTTAAATAATTATTCGTATACTTATGTTGCTATTTACCATATTTGGAGTTGGAACAAAGAGAATTATCCAAATATTGTCCTACATAACTTGTGAATCTTACAACTTGAATAACCCTATTGTTTTTTGTGATTTTGATTGAACATAATGGCCCTTAAATATTTGATCCAAACCTCGATTGACTGCTTGCGACTGACTATCCAGTTATGAGATTCATTGTTACACTGTCCCACACCACCTAGAGTGCTAGTCTTAATTCATATTTCCTAATATATACCAAGTACATTGTCGCCATTGCCAATATATAATTTGAATTTTAAATGGTTTAGTTTCCTTGACGGACAATTGCATATTTTCCGGTGCATTTTGTTGCAAAATGATGTGTGTATTGTAACTGTCAATCAAAATACGAACTTCAATTTTACCAACTGTGCCCCTACAATTTTAATGACATGGTCCTACTATGGCTCACCAAGAGGTAAACATTGAGATATCGATGTTATGTTTTACAGTGGTTCCTCGCTTTTATAAGTGTATCGTGCTTGTTATGACTCAAGCCCTTTCAGCTCTTCATCATTCAACGCCATTAGTAATGAGAATTTCCTGAACACTTGTGCCATCGCACATAATTATTGTTATAGTTCAAACATAAACTTTTGTTGATTCTTTATTTTAAAGTGTTCTAGTTGATGAGTAGTTTCAGGCCTGGTTGGGCATTTGTGTTTGGTGTCGTTAATAAGGAAGGATTATATGAGTTTAGTTTGGCATGGATTGTTCGACTTAAAGGTTGAGTTTGGCATGTTTGGTGTGGTACCACACAGGTGGGGGGTTAACGAGTAACGGGTGTGTAGTCAGTAACTAGTAACGTTATCCACAATCTATTGTAAGCGGTTTCTACCATCTGATCTTAAAATCAAACTTTTTATATCCTAGATAAATCTAGGTCTTTTCCCGAACTTTGTATATTATATTTTATGAACAATAGAATATTAGAATATTTAACTAGAAAAAATAGTTTGTCTCAATAAGTGAGTCCTTCTTAGATGAACCAAACTATATATATATATATATATATATATATATATATATATATATATATATATGAATAACATTAACAAAATCAAACCTTGATATATTACCATATAAAACAATAGGATAAATGTGTGATGTAAACAAAATAAAAATATAGCCTACTATATATATATATATATATATATATATATATATATATATATATATATATATATATATATATATATATATATATATATGAATGAATAACATTAACAAAATCAAACCTTGATATATTACCATATAAAACAATAGGAAATACGTGTGATGTAAATAAAATAAAAATATAGCCTATAATGTTTTTGATATCTCGCCTATCAAATTTTGATATCCTGCTATCAAATTTTGGTGTCATGCGTATCAGTTTTTGAGATCTCATAGTATTTCAAAGTTACTCGCTACGACCATTACTGTTTACTATCACTAGTTGAAGACCCTAACACTTTTAAACAACGCGAATCAAAACTTTATTGTCTCTATATTCACTAAGGCTACACTTTTGAGGTACAATTTCAACTGAAAAATGAAAATCATTCTTTACTCGATGACCTGAGTGAGTAATCGATCCTTTTGTTTTTTATATGCATGTTATGATTTGGGATTCATTATTCACTGCATGGTTGTTAATTTTTTCTATCTCTTCATCTCTAAAGGAATCAATGATGATTGTGGATCTGAGTTTGTTGCTCAACATATGTGATTGTTTTTGGGCTTTTGATGGTTGTAACCCTGTGATTACCCCTTTGATTCTGCATGCATTTAGGTGGTATTAGGGATTGTTTTGGTTTCAGAGTCGAATTCATGAATTTAGTGACTGTTTGGAGCTTATTGACGCTTTTACTCCTTGGTATTTTCAAGTGTCTGTCATCCTTTATTGAAGTTCTGCATTTTTGTATGGCTTAATTGTTCCTTTGACAGTCCATCTTATTTTCATCTTGCAGGAAGATGTTTCTTTTGAGGTAGTTGACGTTTTTTCCCCTAGGTTTGGTGTATGGATTCTAATGAGTTTGAGTTGCTCTGTTGGGGTGTTGCTGCATTAGGGTTTCGACTACTTTCCCCAGTCTGCCCTGCATATTAATCGATGTGGTTCGTCCTTTTGTTAACCTTTCTGAGCCTTATTTACTACAACTTGGCGTCATTTTGAAGGTATCAAGTCGATACCTTGGCTTATCTTTAGCTAAATCTCTTCATGTTTAGGTTTAGGGCTATCTTTAGCACATTTGGGAGTGATTTCAAGTATTGGGAAAGCTCGGAAGTTGTAACTTCAAATCTGAACTCCCGTTGGTCCCTATAGCTAGAAAGTTATGAGATTTGGCTAGCTAAGGCCCTTCCTTTTGGGTTAAACCTCCCCTTTCACTTGTTTTTGCAACTTTACATGGAAAACATGCCATGGGAGGTTGGATCTGCAATATGGAGCTTTAGGGCGGCTTAAATTTTTTTGTATAAGTAATGGGCTGCATGAAATCAACGAGTCGCTTAGCCGACTCGACGAGTTGGATGAGGTTGCCTATATTTGACTCTGCATGAAGTTAACGAGTCAGTAAGAGGACTCGACGAGTCAATTAGGGTTTTCCCCGACTTCTGGACACATATGGACTCGATAAGTTGGTTGGAAACTCGGTGAGTCAGTTAGGGTTTTATGACTTTCTGAGTTTTTTAGGAACTCGATGAGTT